>NW_007258844.1:96651-189160 GCF_000164805.1 Carlito syrichta
CCGGGTCTCGAACCCGCAGGCTCAGGCAATCCACTCACCTCAGCCTCCCAAAGGCGCGGGGTTACAGGCTGAGCCACTGAGCCTGGCTGATAGATAGATTCTTAATGGTCATGAAATCTCTGGCTTTATGTGATGCAGGATATGGAGATTGAGTATACTGTGATGTTTCTTAGGTAAGTTTACTCAGCAAAAGTCTCATAAATTCCTATAGCAAACTACCACCATATGAACTGCCCAGCAGAATTAGCTGGAAACTTATAGCTCAGTGATGCAAAACACCAAGGAAAGCATGGAACTCTGGTGCCAATTTAAGACTATGTGGAGCTGGGTGCAGTGGCTCACACCTGTAATCCCAGAACTTTGGGAGGCTGAGGTGAGAGGATTGCCTGAGCCCAGGGGCTCAAGACCTGCTTGGACAACTTGGCAAGACCCACCTCTACAATAAATTTAAAAAATTAGCCAGGCATGGTGGTGCATGCCTGTAGATCCACATACTTGGATGGCTGAGGTAGAAGGATTGCCTGAGCCCAGCAAATTGAGAGTATGGTAGATATGATGGTGTCACAACCCCCCAGCCCGGGAGACAGAGTAAGACTTCTACTCAAAAAAAAAAAACAGAAAAAGACTGTGTGGTTCTGGGGTTTAATGATGAGCTGTCTTTTTGGGATTATGGTAGGCTCTTTAAGACAGCACACACTTTACATGGAACGGGATAAAGAATGATATTTTAAGAAAGCCTCTCTAATCGTTAAACAACTAATAATGGAGAGGAAGTTTCACTCCAGGGCAATGCCAAAGAGAGGGATAATAAAAATGATGATAGTTAACATTTATTGATTACATACTAAGTGCCAGGCACTTTGCCAAACACTTATAGGCATTATTTCATGAAATCCCTCCAACAGCTGTATAAATAAAGGCTATTATCTGAGTCTTACAGGTGAAGGAAGTGAGGTTTAAAGATATTAGGTAAATTGAGCAAAGTTGCATAACCTTCAAGAAACAGAGCCAAGACCAGATTGCTTGCCTCCAGAGCCTGAAAGCAAATGATGCCAAAGAAGACCCAAGAATTTCTAGAAGAATTTCTCTCAGACTCAAGCCTCTCTGAGAAATCCTGAAGATGAGGTTATTCACATGACTCTTACACCTTATAAAGCTTGGAAACAGAATCAAGGGGAGAAATGTGGCAGAAGTTTGTTCTGTACCCTCAGCTTTTCTCTCGAATGCCCTATTCACTTTGGAAATGTAGAATCATATGGCTACTGGATTATATGTGTGCTAGTCAAAAATGATGCTTTTATGTGTGGCGTGCAATAAACTAAGATTTATCCATTTTTCTCTTCAACTAATTATATGCATGGTAAGTCACTGTTTTGGAAGGCAATTAATTCTAGATTGTCAAACTTTAGGGTCCCTCAGAATCATCTGAAGGATCTCTAAAGACACAGATTGCTGGGCCTAAACTCAGAGCTTCTGATTCAGTAGATCTGGGTTGGAGTCTGAGAATTTTCATCTCTAGTGAATTCTAATTTGCATTCTAATAAGTTGGCATTGTATTACTTTCCCTCATCTCTGTACTACACACACATTCACAGTCTGGATTTTATGGACTGAGTCTGAAATGATCCAGACTGCTCTGGATGAAGCTCCTGAGAAAAGCAGACCATGTCGCTGATGCTGCTGGTTCTGTGATCACATATTAAAAACCATTGCTCTAAAGCAGAGATTTTCAACTAAAACTGCACATGAGAGCCACCTGGTCTCAGTCTCTCTCTCTCTACACACACACACACACACACACACACACACACACACATACACACACACACACACATACACACACACACGACCCCCCAAGATGGAATTTATTTATTAAAAATGTGCATTTATTCTTACATGCTTAAACTTCAGGCACCTTCAAAGTACTCTCTGTTTGATATAATATACCTATTGAGATGTTTTTTTCACTGCTTAAAACAGTTTTTGAAGTTGTCAATTTTGACACCTTTTAGTGCTTCTCTGTTTTTTTGTTTGTTTGTTTCACTTCTTCCACATTTGCAAAATATTTCCCTTTGAGGACCTTCTTTATTTGGGGAAACAAAAAAGAAATTCACTCTGGGTGAGATTGGGTAAATAGGCAGGGTGGGGAATAGGAGTCATGCCCTTTTTGGTCTAAAACTGCTGAACACTCAGTGTTGTGTGGGCAGATGTGCTTGTAAATCACCCATCATGAATCAGACAGATGTGTTGAAAGCATCTCAAAAAAAAAAAAAAAATCACTGAAGCCAAATGCAGCCTCTGACAACTGACAATAATGCTAGCTGGTACACTGATGCCAATGAGTTCCTAGAACACTCACCTAGCGGGAAAACTGGTATTACAAAAGGCCTGAACTTTAAATATAATTCAATTTTTTAGAGGGTCCTATATATATAGTGCTGATGCTTGAAACCCTACTCCAGAGTAATTAAATCAAAATTTCTGGGGATGGAGTTCAGGCATCAGTATTATTAAACTGCCCTCCCATCCTCTACCTAGTAATTTAATGTGTAGCCTAAATTGAGGCCACAGAAAGTAAGTTCGTTTATGTATCAACCATAGAGAATTAAGGGCTATGTGTATCCTAAGACTTGATTCTGAAATATCTATACATGAGAAACACTAAAGAAATACTGAAGTAGTGAGACCTTGCTGTCCAGTTGCATAGATGACAACTGGTATAACGGGCTTACTTCTTATTGATATCTTGTTATGGTGGACTCTTGAATAGACAATGCAGTCCTGGTTTTTTGGATAGAGAAAAGACAAGTTACAGAAAGTCTAATGAGAAAACTGAGTTTTCTTGATCACAACTGGAATGGTGTATGATATTTGTGACTGTGTGACTGTGTGTGTGTGTGTGTGTGTGTGTGTGTGTGTGTGTGTGTGTAAGAGATACAGAGATAGAAAGCAATTAAATGCACTTATTACTGCCCGTGCCAAAGCTGATTAATAGTTTATTATAGCTATTGCCTCTTCACCTTGCAAAGGTTTTCGTTGTTATTGTCAATTGGTTGCTATCAATTCTAGCAGTTTCACTTTTTAACTTAATTCCTGCTTTAAAAAAATACCTTACTCTTTTAGTTTCTGTAAAACTTCTTAACCTCTCTGGTATGTATAAGTATCCATTTCTTAAATCAATCATTCAATGTATATTTTAAGGACTTTCAGCAATAAGGCTTTGTTCCCAAACTGTTTGGAACCAATAAACCCCTTAAAAAAATATTAAAAGTTCAGGGAATTCACACACACACACACACACACACACACACACACACACACACACACACATTTATTTTTCAAAAAACAGAGTTCAGGCGGAATGGTCTTCTTCCTTAGATCGCCAAAATTTTTTAATTAAACCCATTTCTATTCTTCACTCCAACTAACATTCATTTGAATATAGCACGAGGCCGTACCTTGTATGTTTGGGACACTTTGGAAGTAAGAGTGAATAGGATAGCAAAGCCCTTGCTCTCTTGAAGCATGTATTTTGTTAAGGAAAGAAAGACAACAAACAAATAAGAAGCTAAAAATTCTATAATAATTATAAAACAAGTTGACATGCAAGAAGGTAACAAGGAGAAATACTGAGAAAGTAATTCAATAAAGAGGTAAAACCTATGCTGAGACCTCAATGGCAAAAAGGAAGCAGCCATGCTCCCAGAAAGAGCCAGGAAAATGTCTTTACAGGCAGAGAAAATAGCAATGATAAGAACTCAAGTGGGATCTGTGTGTGTCATGTCCCAAGAGCAGAGAGAATACAGTGGGCTCGATAATGCACAAAATGAAAAGTGGTACAAGGATTTGAATATACGTGAAGCTTCAGATGCTTATTAGATACCCAAGAGGAGGTGGCAAATAGGCAGATGCTTCTCAGAATTAAGATGTGTTGAGTCATATGAGTGTGTTTTTAAAATGCAGACTGTGAGGCAACATAACTGGAGTGGAGCCCAAGAGTCTGCATGTCTCAAAAGATCCCAGGTGGTGACCCCCACTGATCCTGGACTGCATGCTGAAAAGTGGGAATATAGGCAATTGTGCATTTGTTAGCGCATAGTTAAGCATGGAGAGAAAGAGGGGAATAGAAAATAAATGAGGTGGAGAGGAAGGAGCCAGGGAAGTAATAGAACATGAGGATACAGCAGTGTCACAGAAACCAATAGCACTTCAAGTAGGTGAGAGTGTGTAGGAGGCTGAGTGGTAAAGGTAGCATGAGGACAGATAAATGCTCTTGGATTTAGCACATAAGAGCCACCAGAAATCTTTAAAGTACGTTAACTTCTAAGCTGCTCTGGGTATTTATTACCCATTCCCCACAGGGTGGGTTTCAGACTATATCATTTTTCGCAAGTCCTCAGTCCTCCCCCATCTCTCTAATGCCTGAAAACCTCACTCCCATCTCCTTGGAAGAGAAAGAGAGACCAATTAGCAGGATCAACCACTTCCATCTACTTCCATCTTTCCATCTTAAAACCTACACCCTTCATGTTGAAAAAGAAAAAAAAAAGCCTATTTCTATCCTTTTCTCATATCGCAGAGTAATTGGATATAGGCTCCTGTTTGAGAATTATTACGTTATCTGCCTTCAATTCCTGTTTCACCATAGAATGTGCTTTCACATTGTTTTCTTCCCTGATTTTTCCAAGGTCACCAAGGATCTTATTTGGTCTATCCTGGTGGTCTATTCCCACATGAATAAGAGTTTATGGAAGGGGCATGTGATGACATTCCACCCAATGAAACAGTAGAGGGAGTCTGAGATGGGGGTGGGTGGAAGCTGTGTATTAATTAATAAAGACATTGGAGAACAAAGTAGCCATGGACAGCTGTGGAGCCTGTGTGGAATGTGGGACCTAGAAATACTACAACAAGCTTGTAACCATGAGGAACAGGAAGCTGCAGGGCAGCAAACACCTTGAGACTGGCTTACTATTTGATTCAGCCACTGAGTTAAACAATGGTGGAAAAGCAATATTTTTTAAAAACTGTTTGTTACATGAGAATTTATTTTGTTGTTGCCTAAGTCTATTATCTGAGTTTTCTGTTATCTGAAGTTTAAGAGCACTGACTGATGCACTTTATCAAGCAAATTCATTTTCTATTAAAGTTGTTCAAGAGCAAGAAATAGTTTCTCAATTACCTTCCTTCCCCCTCATCCTTCCCACCCTCTTTTCCTTTCTTCATCCCTCCTTTTCACCTCCTTTGTTTGCCCAATCCCTTCCTCTCCATCTTTATATCTCCAAAACTATTTTAAAAAGCTTTTAGACCTGCCCATTCAAGCACAAAACCTATTTTGGGGGGCCAAAAAGCAAAATGATTATTGGTATTTATAACAACCCTTCACTTGCCTTTTAACTTCAATTCAGATCCCGACTGTTTTCTAGCTTTTCTTTTTACCTCTTCTTTACAACCATATGTTTAAGAACGTGAGTACAAAAAAAAGAAAGGAAAAATGAAAACAATTGTGACAGGTATATTTGTGGTTATTTATTTGACACTACATTCAGGGTTAGGTATATAAATGTCCATTATGCAGGTACCCTTGTTGATGAGGTATGCCCTCCCTTCCCCAGGCAGATTCCCACTACTGCCACTCCCACCTCCTCATCCTCCCTGCATCTCCGTGGTTTCCTGCTACTGACAATTCTTTATTATAGCATTACAACAGTTGTTCAAGGTCCACTTATGAGTGAGAACACATGATACTCATTTCTTTGTTTCTGTGAAAGATCCCTCAGTGTTATAGACCGTAATGTAGGTTGCTGTGAAAAACTGGGTATTTATTAAATATTACAGTGATCAGAATAAACAATATAAAAAGGACCCTCTGAATTTTTCCAGAAAGTTATTGTCAGCTTCCATATATTTGCTTTGTAAATTCTGTGAATCTAGAATTTAGAAAATTTTTAGTTTTCAGAGAACTTAGTCTTAAAGTCTTTGTCTATAATAGGTCTTCAACACATGCATATGATAAAAAATACATTATAGGTTCTACAGAAAGGACATTTTTCTTCACTCAAGGCTGATATTATAAAGGATTATCTTGATTGGCATTTCTTTTCTTTTCTTTTTTTTTTTTTTTTTTGAGTTGGAGTCTCACTCTGTCACCCAGACTGGAGTGCAGTGGTCGCTCCCGGCCACCACAGCCTCAACCTGCTGGGCTCTGGCGATTCTTCTGCCTCAGCCTTCCAAGTAGCTGGAACTACAGGTGCACACTACCACACCCGGCTAATTTTTTAAAATTTTATTTATTGTAGAGATGAGGTCTCATCAAGTTGCCCAGGCGGGTCTCGAACCTGTGGGCTCAGGCAATTCACTCACCTCATCCTCCCAAGGCGAGGGATTATAGGCTGAGACACTGAGCCCGGTTCTTGATTGGCATTTCAATAAAACTTATAATCACTTCACCGTTCCTAAGTCCTTCCATCTAAGCTAGACCTGGTATCAATATATGTGTGGGTGTGTTGTCTGAGTAGGTCCTGTAGGACATGAATCCAGCACTTCCCAATCAGTTGAAATATAACTTTGGAGAGATTCTCCCTATGGACTTCAGGTAGCTTTATGTGATTATGTGATCCCCCCAAAAAAAAATCAGAAAAGAAACTCTTGAAGCTAACAATAGGATTTAGATGGGTTCTGTGGAGAAAGGATACCAAATATCTAAAACACAAGCTTTCATGGGGTAGATATAATTAGGTGGCATCAGGATATTCGTGGAAAGAATCAGTAGTCTAATGTGAATGTTGTGTAATTGTGCCTTAGACTGCAGTTGGGGTTTCTGGTCACTTGTACCTTTGGAAAAGTCCATGTTTTTCATTTCAAAACAGTACTATTTTCCCTTTAAATGTTTCTATAAGCGATTTGCATCAATGGATGCTTCTGCAAATACCTCAAAACCAGAACTTCACAGTTCTGTAAAAGATAGGAAAAGTCAATCTTGGAAGATGGGTTACACGTCCAGCTGTGTACACTTAGTTCAACTGCCCCGTTACTACTCTGGTGTTCAGGGGCACGCTCTTCATGAAGAGAGCTCACAAGGGAGATGTAACTGAGGAAGATCCTTAACCAGCTTTGATTTTGTCTGTGCCCTACATTTTCCCCACCATCAACACTAACCACAAGCAGAGAATTGCTCTCACTACTCTAGAAGATAGACTTGCTCTTCTGTTCCTGCTCCAAAACCATGCAACTTAATCATAATCAGTACTTCTCTTATTTTCTTGAACTTCTTTTTATTTCAATGGTTTTAATAAATATTTCCTAGAAAGTCCACAGCACTCACTTTTATTTTTCAATTTATATTTAAATTTATTCAGAGATAGTATCACTCAGTGTTATTAGAGAAGTCTGTATTAATACTAGAACTGACATTTCAGACCCACATGTAAGAGTACTGTTCCCATGTGATTTGCATAGGTTACAGAAATGGGTTTTTTTTTGCCATAGTACTCCTCCTCCTCATCTCTATCTTTTACATATTAGTTTTTGTTATATCTGGCAATACCATTTAGTCCAATAGACAAAATTTGAGCCACTTTAATTTTTAAAATAACCGTTTGAAAAGTCAACCAGAAAAGCATGTGATGTAGTTAAAGCACCATGAGTCAAGGGAAAAACAGTTATTTTGTGAATTTAAAACTATCTTAATATTCTTAGGATCATAATGATACTTCCTTGGACAATTTGGAAGTGATCTGAAAATTATACAACTAGATGATGATACATATATAATCTATTCTCATCACTGTAGCATAGACATCAGGACAAAAATCATACCTTACAATTGCTTAATAGTTGAGTCACACCATGTTCATTTTTACTATTAACTGATAAAAAGTAAAGTATGGTAAACTGGATGCATATAACAAATATGGGAGGTTGTAATATGTTTCCAGGATATGGCATCTTGCCATCGACCACAGCTTCTTGGAACAAGATAAAGTCATTGAAATAGTTAACAGATGTTAGCCATACTTGAAATATAAAAGTTCTATTGCTGAAAATTATGTAGGGTCAGATGGAGATTTGGCTCTTGGTCCATAACTTAACTGACTTGGCAAATAAAAAGTTGAGATTCAGAGGCATAATGCATAATATGGAGGCCATACACTCTGTACACTATGCGGGAGCTCATAAACTACTGACAATGTGTACACTGTGCTAAGCCTGCTTGATTAAGTATTAACACAGTATATGATACTCAGGGAAATCTGAAGTCAATTTTCCTGTCTACTAAATTAAAAAAGTTATTTCCATGAGAGCAAAACGGACTTTTTTTCAAGTTCAAAAGTATGACTACAAGTTTTATTGTTTATTCTCAGCTTGCAATTTACCTGGTAACCAGTATTGCTTTCATTGACTTCATAATCTATCCAGTTATACTCTTTTTCAAAAGTATCTCTTTTTCCTGCTCTTGTCTATTACTTCACATTTCAGAGCCAGTTGACATTAATGATTTTCAGATGAGTATGTAGCTGAAATTGATCTTCTCAAACTTAAGTCATAAATCCATTCAAGTCAAGCACTGAAGGAGGCTTGTGCTACTTTAGAGTTTGTGGTTTTATTCACAGCTTTGCAAATAAAGTCACCAGCTTCCATCACTTTGTAAAGATTCACACCCTGGTAGGGAAAACAAGGGATACAAGAAGGGGAGAGGAATTAGAGAACAGATAAAACATATCTCTTTGAATTTTATTAGTAGTTACTTAACCATTTAAAATCACTAAATAAAGTGTTAGTCATTATTGATTTTAGGATAACATTTGTTTTCATGAATCACGTAGTCACCATTTTAGATTTTCCTGCCTTATTAGAAAATATAGTGAATCTTAACTTGTAAATAGCATAGGTAGACACACTTGAATAACTCAGTGTAATTCAAGCTGGTGCCTAAAGTGTAAGAAGAACAATAATGGAACTAGAAAACAGTCTACAAAATATTGGACAATTTAAATGATGATGCTTTGGAGTTTACAGATAATAATTCTCTTAGAAAAAAATCCTTTTTACTATATAAAAAACAAACTTGATAAAATCATAAGGATTAAAGGAAATATAATCATATTTAAATATATAACATAAATATGATATTAGTTAATATCATTTATATATATATATCTCAATCTCAAGCAAGGTCAAAAACACTATCACTGATAAGGCACTAAAGGAGGTAGTTGCAAGTAAAAAAAATGAAGTAGTATTTAGTACACATCTGGAATTTGTTTGCTTGAGAGGTCGTACTGTTTGAAAGTATAAATAGGATAAACAAAGGCTTAGGTAAATCCATGGATGACAGAGTGCAGTTGAGTATGGAGGCCAAGTTCAGGGCATGCTCTGGGCCTTGGTGTAATGAAAGGTCACTATTGAAGTCTCCGCCCAGCACTTTTGCTGTCACAAGAGGAGACAAGGCATTAGATGGATTAACCACAAACTTGTCTTGTGTAGCATTTCATGAACTCCCATGTCCTCCTTCAACATGGACTAGAAACAATGTGAGCTTAAAATTGAACATGCTTTGTCTTCCTTGCTATTGAGAAGTAGTGTTTAATGTTTATAGAAGTCTGTCATTTTCTTAAAATAGACAAGTATAACTACTCATAAGGGCTTTCATAGCAATGAATATCATTTTAGAAACTGGAGACGTTTCAATATAGCTAATTACTTCTCACTAGAAACATGTAGAGCACTGCTTTCTTTGTAGTCTTTGCTTTCTTTAAGAATGATCAATAAAAATATTTTGTAAGATGACACTTGTAAGTTATTTTCACGATGTCTTTTTTGTTCTAAAGCTGTTTTCAGCGTACTAACACTTGCTTTAGTTTGAGAAATTTGACTTTGTCATGGTAATAAATTTTGGTGGAGTATCTGTTAAGCACATTTTAGTTTAACATTCTTAATCCTCTGACATTTAAATTTTGTAAACAATTGGCTTCATATGTCTTTCACTTATGATTTACATCCATTTAGTCACTAATGTTCTTCTTCACTTCCAATAATTCCATTTGTAACAATTATGCAGAAGAATTTGTTGATATCATACCGAAAAAGAGTTGCACTTTGACCTCTTTATAATTTTATTTAAAAACAGATATCATTATGAAAGAACACTGCATTTATTCTTAAACTGTTTATCAGGTGCTTTAATATGTCATGTCATATACCACAATAGGGTCTGGAGTTTCAAGAACTTAATGTAAAATGTGGTTTCCATCTTTAGGAAACTTATGGTCAAGCAGACAATATATATGAACCCCCAAACAGAAAACCTGTACTCTAGTAGTCACAAGTAGAGATATGACCAGGTGACTATGGAGGAAGAGGGGGACTACCAACTCAGTGAGGACAAAGAGTAGAAAAGACTATGTCAGGAAAGGATGCCGAAAAATAAAAGCCTGACCCAAGTTTTATATAGGAAGTATGAGTCCTGGAGAGGACAGCACTGTATATAAGCAAGGAGAAGAACGATATATGAAAAAGTACTGTGGCATATATGGAAAAAAGGTATAAACAGGCTAGATTATATGATAAAGCACAGCCTTGCTTTCAGGAAATGGTAACCCACTTACAGGTGCTCAGACAGAAGCAGGGATATTCATACTTGTATTTCAGATAGAATCCTTTGATAGGAGCATGGAGGATGGACTTAAAGCCTGAAGCCAGCAGACCAGTGTAGGGGATGAACACCCTGGGAAAAGATAAGGACCTACACTGATTTGGTCATAGCAAAGAGAGTAAGGAAGGGACAACCACCAACATATTTTGCAAGTTAGATTAGAGGCTCTTGGTAACTGCCTGAACGTGGGATCTACGGTGAGATTGAATTCCACAGAGAATCTTAGCTTGTTAGCTAGGATAAGTGACTGAATTGTGGCAGCTACTCAATGTGGCAATCCTCCTTGAATTGTGAAATTCTCAGGAATAGACTTGATTACTTTCATTTTGGATCTCAAAGCTATAGAACAAAATGGGCACATATTAAGCACCAGCTGTCAGTTGAGTTCAATTCAGTCATCTAAATCTCTAAGAAAGGATTTATTTCTCTTCAGTTTCTGTCATGGCCTTTTGATGGAAATGACTAAGCTACGTTGTAAAAGAGACACTTATTCCTAACCAGAGGAGAGAGGCACTAGCTTTTTGGTGTATAAGGCCAACAGTGGTTGGGATTTGGTGTCAAGTGAAGTCAGTCTTTCAAAATCTTTTGTTGAGCATCTTTATGCCATGGGCACCGAGTCTGAACAAGCTGGAAGAACTCCTTTCTGGCTGCATGGGGAGTAGGCACAGAAGCAAGATTATGATACAAGATATGGTTAGTTCAGAGGTAATACAAGGGTTGCATGGAAGCATGAAGGAGAGGGGTCTAATGGTCTGCCTTAGGAGACAGACATAAAGATGTTAGAAGACTTCTTTTAGGATGGTGGTGCCTCACTTCTGGGTGAAATAGAGCATGGGGTATAAGACCATCCCAAGTGGTGGTGAAAACACGAGTAAAGGGTAGAATAAGAAATAGAATGGTGCAGAAATGTGGACTACCATTAAGTTTAGTGCTACAGGAGCATGCATGTAAGAACAGGGAGGAAAAATAAGAGGCAAGAGTGGTAGAGAGGGAAAATTCCATTTTGTAATCCAGATGATGCTGTTACATCTTATAAAACATTTGGAATGTTTGATTACTTGTGGACAGTTTTCTTGCTTTTTTAGACTTTTCCCCCAAAATAAAAAAAATCTTTCCTATAGACTAACAGATTATGTTACCAAGCACATAGCAAAACAAGGTGACTATTTTGGTGGACGTGATTACTCAGCACGTGACTTTTCAGGCACTACTTGTAAAGAGACTATCCCTACCATCCAGTGTTTCACACACTAAGTATTATGAAGTTCTGCTCTTCCATTGACCATTTAAGAGTGTCCTGGGATCTTGTCCAGAAGCCCTAGTTGTCACTGTAAAACAATCAAGATGTCATTTTTTTTTCCCCCAGGAAGCATCCATACAAAAAAAAAACACCCCAAAACCCGTAACTCAATCATAACAGCAAAGACACAGGCTCTAACTCACAAAGTGTGTGAAATCAAGTCAGATAATACATGAAGAAGTACTTTGGAGGTCATGAAGCACTATAAAAATGTAAAATGGTAGCATTATTTGTGATTCAGTCATAGCAATAAGTTACTTTATAAAAGTCCCTGAAAGAATTTTTATTGTATTTTCCCACTGTGCATTTTAGCAAACAGCAAAAGTGTAGTAAAACTTTGACCTCAAAATTGCTTCCCACATCTGAGAAGCATTGTAATTTGGAACTGCAAGGAATGTATGAATATTAAAATATGTTAAAGAAACTTACTGTATTGAGCCCCAGGCCATTAAGCATATATAGCAAATCCTCAGTGGCTACATTCCCAGAAGCACCTTTTGCATAAGGACAACCACCCAACCCGGATACTGCAGAGTCCACCACATTAATTCCCATCTGTAAAACAAAAAAAACACCTAAGGCTTGTGTATTTTTTCGCAGTAAATTGTCACGTTTCTATTTAACCTGTGGCAAAGAGCAAATAAAATTTGAACTCTTTATTCAAACATGGTCACTTACCTACCTGCTGATAGCTGCTGATCCTTCTTCTGACTAATCTTGTCTCTTAGGCTAACAGAAACTCTACTAAGGATGTCTGGAACTAGAATACTCTTTGATCAAAATTAAAATGATGTTATTAGTTAATAATAGCACAACTACAGGTAGCGAAGCTTGGAGTAAGGTTAAATTACCCCCAGGTTTTTACATATTCTCCAGTTCTCTAGCTTTATCCTATAGCATTACATAAACAACATGATATATTTCCAATATTCCAACTCAAAATAAAAATGTGTTAAAAGACTGGTGTGTGTGGGGTGGGGAAGGAGGAAGTTAGCATTTTTTGCAGTGGTAGTTTATGGGCTCATTTTACTCAGTCAATTCACCCAATCTTTTCTGAGTCATTATTTTGCACACAAAACCCTGCTGTTTTGGGACAAGAAAGATATGTTAAGAGGTAAGACGTCTGCCACTAGTAATTACAGCAGCTCACATTTATTGGGTCCTTGCTAAATTGTGGATACTATTCTTAATATCATATGTGCTTTAAACTCACAATTCTCACAAAAACCCACGAGGCAGATACTCTTCTATCATCCTCAGTTCACAGAAAGAAAACTTAGTCCAGAGGGATCAATCAATTTACCCAAGGTCACCATCTGGTAGGTGAAGTCCTCTATCTTCCGAGGATTCACTCTCTGTCTTGATTGTAGCCGCTCGAAATGTGCAAGTTGGTATGTGATTATGTGCCTGGGGATAGCAGATGTGGAAGAGTTCTGTGTGCTGGAGAAGTTGTGAAGGACATGAGCACTACAGTGTCTGAGAAGGGCCTTTGAAATCAGACGTTAGTACATGGGGAGAAGAGAGGCAGGCATATCACTCTTCTGTGAAGGTGACAATGTGGTGATCAGAAGCTACAGAGAAGCCTAATCTGATTCTCTACTCCTGATCATTGAAGAAAAAGTAATAGGACCTCATCTAAAATGAGAAGTGCCTGGAAGAAGAGCTCTTGGTCATCCAGCTAGAACAGTGGTTCCCAGTCACAGACCAATGCTCCATCTTATTTCTCATTCAGAAGGTCTGGGTTGGGATCCGAGAATCTGAATTTTTAACAAGAGTTTGACAGCTACAGCTTTTCTGACCTTCTCTTTCTCCCTCTCTCCCCCGTCTTTTTTCCCTTCCTTTCTTTTCTTTTTCCTGCTAATCTTTTTATTTTGGAACAGTTCAAGATTTTTAGAAAATTTGTAAATATAAAACAGAGAGTTCTCATCTATTACAGTTTCATTTGTTGTTAACACCTGTTTAAGTAAAAAAAAATCCGATGATACCTATTCAAGAAGAGCAAAGAAGACTTTATTTAGGGACATCGCAGTAGGTACAGGGACCACTGCAATAGAATCTTGCAGTAGGGGCGAGAGATTGGGCTGACCTCCAAACACAGCATGAGTAAGTGGGAATTTATAGCCCCAGAGTGAGGGTTAAAGGATAGAAAATTACTAAGAGAAAAATATCAGGGGTAAAAGGAATTCTAGCTAAACTGACCTAACAGGATTTTTGCTGAAGAGAGGCCAGGGTGATCAGCATCACCTGGGGGATTGTGGAAGATGAGACACCTGATCAGGTATGCAGGGTGTTCAAATATTGACTATATAGGGGTTCTTGCTAACTGATTTAGCGGGAATTGCTAAAACTGGATTTTACAAGGAAGTTCACAGATGGGATTAGGAGAAGTTTTAGAAGCCTAAATAAAGTTTAGCCAAGCAAAGAAGCTTGTCAACTTTTATATCACAGAGTATTTGTCACAGCTAATGAGCAAATATTGACATATTATCATTAATTAAAACCCATACATTATTCATATTTCTTTAGACATCTACAAAGACATTTCTAAAGACATTATTTATTTATTTTTTTCTTTTCCAGAAACTCATCAGGATTCTACATTTCTGATATGTATTCGTATCTCTTTAGGCACTTCTGGACCACAACGGTTTCTCAGACCTTGACTATTTTGAGAAGCATTGATAGTGTATTGTGCACAATGTCCTTCAGTTTGGGTTTGTCTAAAGTGTTCTCATAGTAAGACTGGAATAATGGCATTTTGGGAGGAAGACCACAGAGGTGAGGTGCCAGTCTCAAAGCATCATATCCAAGTCACATTCTACCAATATAAATTACTACTGCTGATATGAAACTGGATTGCCTAGCCAACAAGGTATTTGCCAAGCATCTGCACTATAAAGTCTCTCCCCAAACTTTCCATACTATACTCTTTGGAAAAAAGTCACTATGTGCAGCTCACACTTAAAGAGTGGAGAATAGCTGCATAAATTATTTGAAATTCTTTTTTATAGGAGGTTTATCCTCCATATTTATTTATTAAGCATGTGTTTATATCAGCAAAAACTCATAGTTTACAGGCATATATTTTGCACTTTGGGTTGTAATTTAATACTAAATTATGTATTTTGTTATTCAAATTGTTCAAGATTTCGCCATTGGGAGCTCTTTCAATTGACTTCTGTGCCAATTGGAATGCCAAGGGGAGTGTACTTTACGAACCACTTTTCTAGAATTTCCCTTGCAAGGTTTAAGAGGATACTCACCAAGGCTCAGAAGGGAAGAATTACAATCTTTAAAAAGCCCAGGAATTCTTTGGGACCTAAGGCAGGTTTACAAAAGATAGATTGTTTCTGCATTTCCGTTTCTCTTATTATACACTTCAACATGGAAAGGTCCCAATAGCTCTCTTTCCTTCTGTTACCACAATCTCTCTCAAATAATGACCTGACAAGCTCAATCATATTCAGATGGTAATAACTGACTACCTAACATAATTGTCCTAAATGTGAAACATTTAGGATAATTTTCCTTTGCTATGAATCCAAACAGTAAGAATAAGGAAGTGAAGTTTGTGGCATCATGCATTAATTTAAAAGGCAAGTATTAAGGTATTGCCCATTTCTGGGAAACTGCCATGACATCAAATAGACATGGGCATTCTTCACCTATAAGTTAAAACTGACCTATTTGGGCTTGAATCTGTCACCTGAGGAGCCAGAAGTTTCAATGATTCTCAATCTTGTCTACCCATTAGAATCACCTAGGGTCCTTTAAAAAATAGGAATGCCTAAGCATCTCCCCAGACCAGTTTAATCAGAATCTCTCTCTGAGAATGGAGCCAAGCATTAATATTTCTTTAAAGCTGCCCTCGGGGATTCTCATGTGTAGCTAGGCATGAGAACCTCTGAGGCTGAGTTTCTTATCTATCTCACCCTTTATCAACCCAGGGTATGAGTCAGCTTTAACCTTAGAGAAGCTCTGTACCCCGAGGCAGCAAAAAATTAACCAGGACTGGTCAGCCTTTCAAGGAAACCAGATTTTATTTTTTATTTATTTTATTTTTTTGAGTTGGAGTCTCTCTCGGTCACCCAGACTGGAGTACAGTGGCCGCTCCCGGCCACCGCAGCCTCGATCTGCTGGGCTCTGGCGATCCTTCAGCCTCAGCCTTCCGAGTAGCCGGAATTACAGGCATGCGCTACCACGCCCGGCCGAGTTTTTGATTTATTGTAGAGATGCGGTCTTGCTGCCCAGGCGGGTCTCGAACCCGCGGGCTCAGGCAATCCACTCACCTCAGCCTCCCAAAGGCGTGGGATTACAGGCCGAGCCACCTGATTTTAAAAGGAGACTTTAAAAAGTATGAGGTAGTGAAAGAGGAATCAGCGTGATGGGTGAAAAATGGCTTCAGCCCAAAATGTGGACGATTCACTCTTGGAGTCTGGAACCCACATATCATGTTCCTTTTCTCACTACTGAGGATCAAGACCCTACAAGAGTCCCAGAAGGGAAGCTTGTTACATTGTGAAAAGAACACAGTTTTTCATCTTAATTGATCTTATGGAAAACCGGGAAGAAACAAGTAACTGAAGGCCAGTGTAACCTATTGTTTGGGTAAAAGTGAAAGATTATTTATAGTAGAGCAACTAGTGCTATAACAGAGAAACAATAAAGGATCAATGCCCCAAAGGAGCAAATGTAAATAATCAGTGAACCGAAGAAAACATATTCAGCTTCACATTAAATCAAAGATTGTGAATGAATACTGTAACACCATATTTTACACTTTCAGATTGACAAGAGATTAAAAAAAGAATATTGTCATTGAAATAGTGTAGTATAGAGCTACAAGATGTGAAATAAACTACAACTTCAACAATGTGGACAAACTCACAAACAAAAGGTTGCTTGAAAAAAGCCAAGCTCAAAAGAGAATGTAGAACATTATTTCACTTAGATAAAGTCCTAAAATAGACAACACTCATTAAGGTAGAAGTTAATAGTTATCCTTTGAAGTGTGAATAAAAATGATACGAGGAGAGCTTCTGGGGGTGCTGGCAACATTCTATTTATTGAACTGGGTTGATGATACTGGGAATACCAGTTTGTGAAAATTCATTGATCTTATCATTTGTGCACTTTTCTATATGTGCATTATACTTCAGTAAATATTACAACCAAAATTGCAGTGTTGTTGAAACAAAGTAAACAGGTGAACTTAGACTAATAGGAAGATTACAGTAAATTGGATTTTTTTCTGGTGACCAATTAACTAGTAATTAGTCTTAAATTGTTAACATTCATTGATCCACAAATTCCTTATCAAAAAAGTTCTTTCTAGGCTTATTTAACAAATTCTAAGTAAATAACTAGATAAGAAATAAAAACAAATACATATGGGTAAACACATTTTGTTGTACATGATACATAACACAAACATACATGTATCTATATAATGACTCAACACAGTATGTTTTTTAAAATAAAAACTTGAAAACAACCCAAATGTCTCAAAATAGGGAATAAGTTAAACTATTTATGGTATAGCCATAAAACAGAATGGTAAATGCTATTTAAATGCAAATTTAAGGGAAGAAATGAGTTAGAAGATGTTATTGCAGTCATAATACCATTTTCTAAAAAAAAAAAATATTTGAGTGCTATATCTAATGCTAACAGTGGTGAACACAGGTGATGTGATACAGTAATTTATTTTATTTTAATTTTGTCTTTTTTTCCAGTTGCCCCACAATAGATGTTAATTACATGTATAAGTTAAAGAAAAAAATTTTTGCAAACTTTAGTCAGTAGAAGGATGATAGTAAATAAATGAAAATGAGTGTGTAACTATATCCAGGACTGAATTTCTCAGTCTGTATCATATTTTGCAACTAATTAACCTTTATAGGGGCTAAAACAGCAGGGCTAATCTACAGACACAATCTGGTAAAGGCAGACATAATCTGGATAAAAGGGAATCTGGAAAATGGTCCTCTCTTTTCTAGTAGCAGATGAATTTTAGGCACGAATTCTCTTTCAGTAAGCTTTATTCACAAATTAATTGAAACTATTCTAAGAGAAATATGTGGACTTAAAATTTAAGTATGCAGTTTTAAAGAGAGTTTATTCAAGAATATTTTACTTATAAAGGAAAATATTGAGCATTAGTTACCTTTAAAGCGTCTCTTCAAAAAATTCACTGTAATTTAAAATATATTTTTATGCAATTTCCCCTAAATTTTCTCCTTTGTTAAATGTGCAAGTCTCTTTTCAGAAATAAAGATCTTCCCAATGAATAATGTTACTCACATACTAAATTATATGCTCTTATTTCCAAATAAGCTGCTATAGAAATTTCTAGTCAGTCTTCTAAGAAAATTTACTAGCCATGTTTTCTTCATATCTACTTCCTTATCCCATTAGAAATGATTGCAATATGATGTAAACAAGTTGAGAACAAGCTAGGAAGAAAAATGTTGATTCTTTTTGTTAATTCTTTATCATAAATAGAATATTTTTGTATTTAGTCACTGAAATCGCAGCATTTCATCATGTATTTGAAAATAATAGATAAGAAACAACTAATTTTCTCATATAAGAAACTATTTGTACTAAAGGAGTATTTTCAGAAAATTGTTCCCACTTCCTCCTCTTCAAATATAAACACTACTTTCAAACTTGGGTTCACTTTACAAAAACAAAACATTTGCACCTTTTTGTTTTGTTTTTGAAGAAAAGTGCATTTTTAGGTGACTAACCACAAGGTGGCAATGTAGCTCTAAAATTCACTAAGCTAAACTAAAGACAAGTCTTTACAACTCTATTGTGTTCCAGCTCTCCAAATAGCAAACACATAAATAAATAGTTCTTTTAAACAAACAAACAGTTTTATATTACCTTTAAAATAAGGACACTTTTTACTAATGGTGCAGAGCACATGAACCCGTAGTTTAATATATTCAGTATATTTTTGCTTATTCTTCCTTTGACTTGAAGTGTTTATGAAACACATTCTGTGTGCCAGAGACTTGAAATACCTAAATGTCCTGTAGTTCATGGAATTCAACATTAGAAATAAAATGACTTGTATATTTTGCCTGTCACTGAGAAGTAGTTCATGATTATTAAATGAGAAGCAATTGTCTCTAGGACTCAGGGAACTAATGCTCTCCAAATTAAAAACAAAAACAGATTAAAGGGATTGAGGTATCCATGGCTTCCGCTTTTCTCAAAATTCATAATTGAAGCTATTAACCCAGTGGTCCAGAATACAATACAGCCAGTGAGGCTGGTTATGTGTGCTCCATCTGCTTGAGCTCTTTGAATACATGCTTGAACTTAAGGGCTGAAGTAAATGGATAAAATATTAATGGCAATTCTTTCTGGAAATTGATAAGTTGACTGTAGATATATCATAAGCATATTGCTTTTGTGCTACAATCTTGGTGAGCTCTGAGGAGCATTAATTTTGTGTGATGCTCAGTGCCCAGGCCCTGCTCATATGTTAAATCAAAGTATCACCTCAACTTTTTCTTGGCACTGTAAGAATTTACTCCCCAAATAAAACTGATAAATGCAATAAGAAAGAGACTTTAAAAAATCATTTTGCAAAATTTATAATCTATATATTCATACTCTCAAGATTTTGCCTGAAAACTAAAATCCTAGGTATTGATTTAACTAAAGTCCCTAAGAAAATTTACAATTTGTTTTTTTATAATTCATCTATTTTTTTAATCCTCTAAATTCAATTTTTAAAAAAATCTATAATAATGTTAGATTTAATTTAAAATAATCAAATTTCTGAAAGTGAAAATTATTCACTTTTGGATTTAAGTTACTCAGAGGAAAGAAAGGCAAATATTCATGTAGAATAAAATATTTTAAAAATACTTATTTTTTCCAATATTTTTCTTCTCAACTTGTTCCTCATAGCTAATATTTCCTACAGGAAAGAACTGCAATTATCCATACATGAAGTGTTACTCACATTTCAATGGCAGGGCCAGGCATTACTAATGGTTCACAGCACCCTTCTAGTAAACCCAGATCTTGCCTTGAGATGTTTTTCTATCAGCACTCCAAATAGATACTGTATGTACTATGGTACCACTAGAGAGAGAACCCTGTTTGCCAATTATGTGTATTATGAGCTTAGTATCACAGTATGAGAGCCATAAATCATGAAATGTTAGCATACATGAATAATGTTCCAAGTTTCAATAAATTGAAGTATATTTCAAAATTAGTAAGGAAATAATGATAGACGCACACACACACAGTTATGTTGAGGAATGAGTAAGCTAATGTTATCATTGATGCTTTTATATAGCCCCTCTCATCTTCAAGAAGGGCTTTCCTAAATGCTTCACTTCTCCTTAACTTAAAAATAAAATAGATTATATTCTTATCTTTATTTGGTACATTCAAACTAAGATAGAAATGAAAGTGTGTACATAGAAGGGAGAAAACTTTAAAAAGTGATTTAAAAATTCTCAATTTCAGTAAGATTGAGAAAATAATAAATACTATTAGCAAGATGTATCGATAGTTTATTTTGTCACAGGGATTGTACCACATCTTTACAAATGGTAAAACTCCACTAAATCAATGGGAAGTGATTAGTCATATATGCCCATTTTAATGATGAGCAAACTGAGATTCATGGAAGGCAAGTGATATGTTCTTACATATAAAGGTAGAGTAAGAATGCAAGTTCCAGTCTAATAATTGTCCAGTATTAATAGTTAACATTTCATAAGCACTGACTAGGTGCCAGACACATTACTAAACATTTTATACATGTTGATTCATTTAATCCATGTAACAACTTCAGGAGGCAGGGCAGGGTGTGACAGGGGCAGAAAGAGAGACTTGAAAAAACAAAAAACCTTCATTTTTTAATGAGATTTTCTCCAAGTTTTTGAAAGATTTCCACACAACTTAACAATATTATCACATTAGTTCAGAAAGTAAATTTTTGTTGTCCTAGTGATTGTATTTCTAGGAAACTAGCCCAAGAAAATAGTCAGAAATGTTCAAATAGATTTATGTTCAAGGATGATATTTCTGTAATATTATTTGTAATAGTGAAAATCAGTTCATAGGTTAAATGTCCAAAAATAGAAAAATAGTTAATAAATTGCATAAGATTGACTATTATGAAGCTAAAATATTTTCAAGGAATATTTCATAGTATGGAAAATGATTGAGAAAATGGAAGATAAAAAACAGAATACTAACTACGTTTGGTACAATTCATTTGTGTTTCTAGAATTTTTCAATCCTCTAAAATATAGACCAATCATATATTTAAGATAAAATAACTTTATTAACATATGTATACTCACATATACATGTATTAATTCACAGTAATTTCCTTCTGTCAGTATAATGCCCTCCAAAGTATACTGGCCTATCTCAGACTCTCATTGCTTGGAATCACTTCAAATTTTATTGAGTGCAACACAAATGTGTCAAATTCAAATTTGTTGTTTATGTTACTACAATTACTTCACTTCATCTGTAGTCATCTATGCTCTCTCATATATGTGCATTAGATGATTAGAGAAGTGTTCCTCAAACTTTAATGAGCATATGATTTCATTTACTAGGTGAATGAGGTGGTGCCTGACAGTCTGCATTTCATACAACTCCTAAATTATGCTGAAGCCACTGGTTCCTGGAACTCACTTGAGTGACAAAAGACTAGAGTTCTTCCGGGAAATGTCTCAGATATCAATATACCCTGCTCCAGTCACAATGACTCCCTGCTGCTTTGTGGAGTATTTCTCAGAATGAGATCAGCTGAATGTCAGAATCACCTGAGGTCCTAATTAAAATACAGATTTCTAGGCTTTACACTCAAATCTGAATTTTTCCTGTGAAACCTAATTATATGCATTGTTTCAAACTCCAAGAGGACTTCTATGGTGAAAAAAGTTTGAAAATCCCAAATCTTTTGACGTGGCTGCTAATCTGTGGCAGATAGTGTCAATTCACCACCAAAATCTGTTTCCTCTTTTCCCAGGACTCTCAACTAGGTAACCTTACCAATTTGCCCATGTACTTAGTCATGGCTATATAAAAATAGGCTAACCAATAGCACGAGAGCTAAGTGATACAGATTTCTAGAACAAGTCTTTTTAGAAACTACAAGGCTTGTTCCTTTTTAGTATCTGAATGCAGTTGACATTGAGGCTTCAGGAAATGGTGAGCCACAAGGTGGAAGAATGCTGGGTTCTTGAATGACCACTTGAGGGAGAGATGCTTGTTCACCAGGAACATATGCAGTGGACTATTAAACAAGTGAGGAAAAACATCCATGTGTTTGAGTCATTATTCGTTGAGAGATGTATTTTTATCATGTGTTTGATCATTGTTAGGACTAATATGCCAATTAATAAGAATTAATTAAAATCTGTCACTTTGTGAGCTGCTTACTATTTGTTCTACTTGCTCTTTATTTTTTCTCTTTTTCTGCCTTCTCTTCTGTTAACTGAATATTTTTATGAATTCACTTTATCTGTTTTAGTGGTTTAATATTTAGACCTCTTATTTAAATTGTTTAGTAATTACCTTTGGTTTACAATATATACCTTTAATTACTTATGATCTACCTTCAAATAACCATGTCACATGTAGGAAAGGAGATTATGACAGTAAATTTTCAATTAACTCTATACATCTTTTGTGCTATTATTTCCCTATCTTTTAGTTTTACATAGATAATCCCATAATATAATGCTACTTTTTGCTTTAGGTAGTTGTTATCTCTTAGAGCAATTACAAACAAGACAAAAATAATATTACCTGGACTTATTCAATTTCTGAGTTCTCTGAAGGAACTTACCTCAAATAAGGATGACAGAGATTCAAGTCCTGGTTTTTGGTGGACACTCACTTTTTGAAGGTAGGAGATGGAAGATGAGTTAGTGAAAGAAACCATGGGTTCAGGAGGAAGTTCTATGTTACCGGTCAGGTTAGAAAAATATTATCTTCATACTTATACCACAGTGATGAGTGCTACAAATGGTTAAGAAAATTATAGCTGAGAAAATCCCCTGGATTTATGGCATTGACAAAATCAAAATTGGTCATTTCAGCAAAGTGGGAGGACAGAATAGAGCTGGCAATAGATTTTGCATGTAGATTACTTATCTAATCTAATCCTGACTTGTATCCCACATCTTTATAACAAAACAAAATGAACAAAACAAAGCAAACCAAACAAATGGAGCACATATAGCCTAGTGCATAGGAAATCAGTTTCAGGAGACAGACTTCTGTTTGAACCTTCTCAGTCACTTTAATTTTGAGATATTGATAATCATGTTTTACCTCTGTTTCCCCAACTGTAAAATATGTATAATAATATTTAATAACAAGTTTATTGAGGATTCAATGAAATCTTAACAGAAGGTTCATGGAAACATATAGCTTGGTGCATATCACACAATAAATTCTGGATTGATTTTTATTTTTTAATTATTTATTTATTTATGTATTTATGTATTTTGAGTTGGAGTCTCACTCTGTCGCCCAGACAGGAGTGCAGTGGTCGCTCCCGGCCACCGCGGTCTCGACCTGCTGGGCCCCAGCGATCCTTCTGCCTCAGCCTTCCAAGTAGCCGGAATTACAGGCACGCGCTACCACGTCCGGCTGATTTTTTGATTTATTGTAGAGATGAGGTCTCGCTGCCCAGGCGGGTCTCGAACCCACGGGCTCAGGCAATCCACTCACCTCAGCCGCCGAAAGGCACGGGATTACAGGCTGAGGCACCGAGCCCGGCTAATTCTGGATTTAAAAAGTAAAAATCTAGAAGAAATAGAGGCAGACAGAGGGCATGTGTTGATAAAATGAAGAGTTGGGTACAAGATTGGGGGGGTTGTGTGAATAGAAAGATTTTGAGGTTATGTGAGACACGCAACCAGGAAGCTCTAAAGGATAGAGCAAATTGAGTGGAAATAAAAATGGTGCCCTGCACAGAGGGAAAAAAATCAACAACAACAACAACAAAAACCTTACAGATGGGGATGAGTTTGGGATCAGGCCAAAAACAGGGAGGTGAGCCAGGAAATATAACAGAGAGAACTGTCCTTTGAGGTAGAGTGAAAGAAGAGATAATATCTATCCTGTAACAAAACATGTGAAGACAACAAAGGTCCTGAAGATTTTGAGAAAAAGAAGTGACCCATCTTCTCAAAAACACAGCAATTGAGTTCTTCTGCTGAAATCATGAGAAAGCATTAATATAACCTCATTTATAGGTCCCTGCCACTTGCTTCTTTCAGACCCATTTCCTACCTTCCGTGACAATACTCTTCAGTGTGTGCACAAAGAGAGATGAATGGGAATAATGGTAATGGAGTAAGGAGGAAGAAAGAGGGGCATCCCCCCAAAACAACACTGTGCAAAGAATATTCATTCAGGCGGAGTCATCACTATTTTTCATAATAATCTGCAAGTTACAGATGTTTACAACTAGATAAATTAGCCGAAATCCCTTATATGAGTGATAGAATGACTTAAAAGAAATTAAGCCCCCCAGCTCTTACTTTTGGGGTTACAAAAAACCATATATGTGGTCAGTTATATGGATGATCAATAACTTAGGCCTTTTTGTTTCTGGGCTTTCACTAGTGGAAGGTAGATAACTTCCAGTTCCAAAATAGATGTTAGAAGAAGGCTTACCCAATAATATGAAAATACAACTAAATTGTAATAAGTAATAAAAAATTGTGTTAGAAGACAACATTATGGATAGCATAGTGGTTCTGAAAAAGAATGAACAGTGTTTTTATCCCACTTATACCAGGAAGGGCTGTGAGAATATGCAGACCAAAGTTTTTTTGTAAAGTCAAAGTGCAAGCAGTGTATATTAGATTCATGATGTCCAGAACTTCACTCTATCTCACTCCATTATACCTTTAGTATATAGCATGTTACCTAGAATATAACAAGTTACTAATATTTTTGAAGAATAATTGAACAAATAATGTGTATAGAACAATACTATAGGAATATCAAGATTCGTGGTACAATTAAGGTTACGTGGTAGTAACTGAACCCTAAGGCACTGCACTAAATTCTGAGACTACAGAAATAAATAAAAACATATGAGTGAATGACTACTTTTTGTTTCCTCCTTAAACCTTCTCTTGGAAGTGCCTTCTTATAAAGATGGGTTTCTGGACATCGTTTGCTCATGGATTACCTTATAAATCCTAGCTGCAGCTGATTGGTCCTAAATTTGGTCAATCACAATCTTCTTACCAGATTTGGAACCAAGACAAAGTCAGAATCCATCTTTCTAAGAGGTGCAAAGCACAGTCTACGAGCTATGGACAAGAAACTTTTTTCATGAGTAACGGAGGGCAGAAAAATTCAATGTGTAGTTTTTTTAAAAATGAAGTATAGTTGAATCAGAGAAACGTAGCCTGAATTTCAGTCAACTTTTCAGTTTTTCCTCAGGTCCAGCTTCATTCCCTGACCACCTGTTTTTGAAGTAATATTTAATGAGTTGTGCTAAATGCTTTAAGCTACAGGATAACCCTAGGAAGTAGGTATTATTATTTTAATTCTCATTTTATAATTAAGAAAACTGAGGCATAGCATGTTTAATGTGACCATGCACATTGTTACATGTTTGATAAGAGGTAAAGCTGAGAATAAGAATCAGGTGGGAAGCTTCCTTCCAAATCTCCAATTTTGACTTGTGTGTATACTTCCTCTCAGAGGTTTCCATGAGACATGCCTGTATTCCCATAATAATGTTTCCTTTTTGTTTATGATGGCTTGCGCTGGTTACTGTTGCTTGGAAACAAAGAGTAGTAACTAACATTATTAAGATAATGACCTGGCAAAGAATATATCCATTAATACAGAGAACTATAATACAAAGCAGAATATGGTAGCTATTATTCTAATTATAAACAAAGCTCTTTAGAATCCCCAGTGAGATGGTTTGTACATTTTGTAGTGGAAAAAGGAAGGGGCAGAGGGTGAGCAGGGAAAGTGAAGAAGTTGATGAATAGTTGCCTCTGATGTATGTTGAATAGTTTGGCTTTGAAGGATGTTGGCATATGGGGGATGATGAGGGAATGGGTATTCTACAGAGAAGAAGTGAACTGAAAAAATACACATGATTTCTTAGTATGAAGTATGTATTAAGATTTTAAATAAGGCGATTTTTATTTTAAGGGCTGTTAGGACATGGATGGAGTAGTTACTGATCATGGGAGGCCCAATGCCTTGCTATAGGATATGAGCTTCATTCTGTAAGAAATAAAGTTCTATTAGAGGCTTATGAATAATCATGCCATCATCAGCACTTTATTTTATTCAGATTTCACTAGCAAGGGAGCAATAATTGAGATGGATAGAAGTTGAGAAATATGTAAGTAGAAATACTCGTCAGAACATTAGTGCAATGCATCAAGTTGTTGGTGAGAATTATTCAAAATGAAACAGAAGGAAAAAAGATTTCTATTAAGGAATAAATCTGAGACAAATTTACAAGGTAAAATAAGTGTCTAAATGAATAAGGAACGACCGCAAGAAGACGTGCCATTAACAAAATCACTGTGGTTTCTAGTTTAACAAGTTAAGTGGAGGATGATCTATGAATGAGCATGGGGTATAGAGTCAACTGTAATAAAAGGTAAACGTTGCTTTCTCGAAAATCATTACAGACGCAGAAAACTGAATATTTACTACATGATGTTTCTTGAAGCATTCCTGATTGTCCAAAACTAACTTTAATTCACTTTTGTCTTTCAGTAAACACCCTTTTCAATTTCCTCGTTTGCATCTGGGATGATTCTGTCTTTAATAATGTTTACATTTGCAGTTAAACATTCTTGTAACCCAAATGATTGATCTCCATTGGACAGTAAAATCAGAAAAATATGACTAGGTGATTCCTGGGCTCCTGAGAAGAGCACACGGCTTTCTCCCTCTCTGCTGAGTACCAGGGGTGGGTGGTGGGTAATGAGTGATAAGAATTCTATTATGTTTAGAGGAGCCCTATAACAGGAGGGGCAGGTCTTACTTCAAAAGATGTAACCTGGGATGCCAGGGCAGCAAGGTGAACTATCTGGCCAGTGGGTCTCAGGTAGCCTCAAAGAATACCGGACACTCAAACTTAGCATATAAACCATAAAACAATGTCCCATTCCTCCCAGAAGAGTTGAGAACACTGGTGGATATGAAGGGACTAAGATCATGACAAGGGAGTTTCAGAGAGTATGGGTCAGAGGAAGGGTAAACCATGGTTTGGGTACCAACACAAGGACAGAGGCTGAATGGTGTGGGTGTCACATCTAAGGGGAAACAAGGATGGACTAAACATGCCTTCAGACCAGGTAACTCCCCACTAATGCTGGGATGATACTTCTGCCCTTTTCAAACTTAGCTTACTCACAGGAAAAAGAGGAAAGAGGGCAGAAGAAACTTGAAACACTGTCTTTTAAATGGGAAATGGCTGAGCAGATGTACACATGTATTCCATCATTTATCAGAAAATACCAATGTTGGGGCATTTAAGAGGCAGGATTCATTTAACTGGATAGTTATTTTTTATATAATATAGTATACTATTCAGTATGTGATAAAGTATAAACTATTTTACAATATCACTTCCCAATATGGAGATTATCACTCACATCCTTATTTTTCATTTAAAATAGCTCAAGTTCAACTAGATTTCTAAATGATTTACCAATGACCTTACTAACTCAAAAACCACAATTTACCAAAATATCTAAAAAGATATTTATGAGAACAATAGCATTAATTTTTCCTAGCACTGAATACATCTCAGAAAAAGAGAGAAGACTGGGCACACACGAAATAATGAATTGTTGTGGCACTATAAATAGTCCAACTGAAGCCACTAGAAGCAGTGCTGTTGAAGCCAATTATTCAGAGGTAGGAAAACAAAAGTAGGTATAATTACAGCTAAATATATAAGAGAGGAAGCAGAGTTGGGCAAACCAACACATCTTGAAAACATGATATAATCAATAGTTGATGCAGTTGTGGATATTTACCTTGGAAAAGATTCTCATATAGATGAGGGTTGTAGTCACATAGTTCAAGTTCATTATGTGGTCAAGAAAGTAGATGTATTCCGTATGATTCCAGAGGAAAAGAGGCAGAGGTAGATTGTGATTGATTACGAGGGATAACTCTCTAGCCATTTAATGTCACCCCAACTTAAATGGGATAGCTCTCAAAATAATGATCTCCTTGCCACTGAAGTATTAAGAGACAATCTAAAAGTTGTAGAAGGAATCACTTTTACTCGGAGTGAAGTCATCAGCTTTGATGGCCTCTAGGATTTTATCCCATCCTAGGGCCTTCTATAAATGGATATTAAACTGCTCAATAACATAGTCAAATAAAATTGTAAACATAGTCAAATAAAATTAAATATTAAGGGATTATGCAATTATACTTTGCGGCAAAAGCATTATTTTGGTAGATCCATTCCTTGCCATCTGAAGACATGACAAATTGTAAGCCAAGCCCCAAGGTCTTCATGGAAATGCCACATGCATAAGAGCCTCCAGACAGCATATGACCATGAAGTCCAGTGCAAACAGACAAAGAAACAAGTCATATAAGGCATAATTTTAAAAGAAAAACACTTGCTGAAGATTCTCATTGAGTGTTGCCAAACCCACACATATTTGGTGTCTATGGCAAAGCTGCCAAATACCACTAGACCTACAAAAGCTCTTATATAACCTGCAACATATTTTAAGATTTTTAAAAACTTCAATACTTAGAAACACCTGAAATTCAATGCCATCCTTAGTTAAAAATGAAAATATGTGAGAAGATAGGAATCTTTAGGTCTGAGTCAAACTCAAGTGCTATTTCTCTCATGGGTAGATAATTTTCAGGAAAAAAATTGGGGTATGCAAGAAAATACACAAAATATTAACCATGGACAGAATAATATCTTATCTGGGCAAGAATACAAGTCAGGCTTCTCAACTTTCACAACAGAACAAGAAAGTTGTCATCAGCACCTCTGATTTCCAGAGTGAACAGCCCTGTGACAGGCAAGTGCCCATTTGCTCTGGGAGTCCTTTTACCAAGCTTTCTTTCCTCTTTATCACAGGGGATTGATCTCTGAAAGATGCATTTTTGAGGCTTTCATATCTCCAGCAGAGCCTGTGTTTTCTTTGTGACCTCAAAGCCCTCTTTTGACCATGGACAGACAAGTCTATCATGGTTCTAGAATTTTCCAGTGACTCAGAATGCTGGGCTCCAGTAACACTGCTTCTTCCTTTATCCATCCAGCCTAAGGATCTCATAGCTGTTGCAGTGGTGGTTCCCTGCTGCTTCTAATCTCCAGCAGTGCCTCCTTAAGAATGAGGCACCCAGGGTGCAAATTGTAGGGAACCACTTAGTCTCAGGGTCAGCCAGAACCAGTAGCTGACAATAAGTGCCTCCTAATATTTGTGCCCTAGACACCTGGTTTGCCTTACCCTAATCCGGGCCCTGCGACTCTCTGCGTGGCCTTTTTGTCCAATGCTCAGTTTTATCACTGTCTCCTCATCTGTTTCCTATGTTCAATTGTTTTTGTGTTTCTCGCTTTCCTACTGAACCCTGAAAAATCTGAGCATCCTGTCCAAGGAGTTGAATCTTGAATTATTTTCTACCTAGGTCATATCAAAGGCAGCTTGAGAGAAGTGACATTAAAGGAAAGCACTGGAAGGGATATACTCTCCATCTTCTTTTAAGTATTTTAGTACAACCCTTATACCAGTTTAGGTCCTCATAAAGATTTGGCTCTCATTAGCTCAGATACCTGCAGAGATAATTTCCCTGAATCCTATTTGCAATTATTCTCTTACCATTTATTCAAAGTCATTGCAAAAAACATAAAAAATAAATGAAATGAAATAAAGGATCCCCCCCACCACATTTATTCTAAAACCCTTGCTAGAAACACTGTCCATTGATTTTATACTATTTTCTATATTAACCAGGATGAATTATTAAAGTCACAAAAAGGGGAAAATTCACTTGTTCCTTCAAACAGACTATGAAACATGTTTGGTTGAATTGACCTTGAAATAAACTGAACCAGAGACTCCAACATTCTCCTTTCTTCTTTCTCTCCTTTCTTCCTTCCTTCCTTCCTTCCTTCCTTCCTTCCTTCCTTCCTTCCTTCCTTCCTTCCTTCCTTCCTTCCTTCCCTCCCTCCATGTCCATCTCTTTCTCTGTATCTCTCTCTTCCTCCTCCCTCCCCCTTTCTCTAGCTTTCTCTCTTTCTCTCCCTCTCCCACTCCTCCTCCCTCCTTCTCCCTTCCCTGTCTCTTGGTCTCTTGTTCTCTCTTTTCTCTCCTGTTGTATTTTTTCTTTGTTTGTTGACTTTATCCTTTCAAGTATGTTATGCCAAAAGTCATAGAGTTTTACAAAGAAACTTAAAAGGAACCAAAAGAAAAGGGAGCTCTTTTTCATAAGCTACAACTAGAAAACTCCTGGTAAAGGGATATTTATCGACCCACCTTGAGTCACACGTCCATCAAGAGACCTATTACTAAAGCCAGTGAACTCGAATACAAAGCTTACCTGCATTGGGACCAGGAGTTTGCTCTTTTAGCTAGGAGTTGGGGGCAGAAGGACCAAGGATGCTACAGTTTCTAGGCCCTCACTAGAGTCACGTGATTGGTGAAATATTTTCCTAGAAGAGGGACATTATTTTGAGCAGACTAAACAATAAATATTCACTAGATGCCTTTTGTAGAAACCACTTAATATATTACATTGAAAGTTTAATACCAGAAAAGATTAGTGTTAAGCTCTCATGTATTTCCTTAAGTTTTTGTTTTAGGAAACTTAAAACAGTATGTAATGCTTCCTGCTGGCAAGTGTTTATTCCATCATTGAACTTATATTTACCGAATTTCTATAGTGTTCTGGTTGCTAGGTATACATGAGTAGAAAATAAAGCATACAAAATCTGTGCGGCCATGGAGCCAATTTTTTTAGTGGAGAAGAAAAACACTAATGAAGGACAAACAAGATAATAATAATAATAACAACAACAATAATAATAATACAGGAAAGCAACACCAGGGAAGAGATGGTAATGTAGAACAGTCTGTCAAGGAACACTGTTCTGATAAAGAAGTATTTGAACTGAGACCTAAATGAAGTGGAAGGTCTATGAACTGATTTGAAATAGTATTTCAGGAAAATTGAACAAGGTCAGATCAAAAGCCTTGTAAAAGGAGAATGTTTGGTGTGTTTAGAGAACGATAAGGAGACCATTGTACCTGGAGTAGAGGAAGCCAAAAAGATAGTGTTAGAAAGCAACATCAGACACAAAACAGAGCTGGATCTTGTGAATAAGTATTTATGAACCAAGTTAGCATCATTAATGAATCAGTTTGAAGTCCCAACCAGCATTTTTTAAATGAGAAGAATATAATAGAAAATACTGCATCTTTGTGCCTTCCACTGTCTTCCATATTACAAAAACACTGCTGTTTGACCACAATCGTTCAACTGTTTATTCAAAGTTATTACAAAAAAAGAGAAAGTCTTGTGAAGAATAATTTTTTTCCCACATTCATTCTAAAACTCCTACTGGAAATACTGTCTATTGATTTTACTATGCTATATTCTATATTAACCAGGAAAACTAGGTTAAATTATAAAAGCCACAAAAAGGGGAAAGTTCATTGGATAAATAAACAACATGTACTAGAGAGCATGTGATTGGCTAAAGTTCATATGAAGTTATTAACAAATTAGTTAAGGTCACACATATGCTTTCTTGTCCAATAAGTTATATTTACTTAAACAAAAATCTCTTGTAATTGATTACAGAGGATTTTAACTTCCTATTAGAGAATATAATATGAATTCTGTATATGTCTATTAGTTGAATGAGCTCAAATTTCACAGGGTGGTGCCCTTTTCTATCAAAATTAGTATGGAATGACAGCTTTTGTGATGGCATTTGTATTTATGTCATGCAATCAGGAAATAACTTACTAGTTATTCAATCACAAAAGGCTTAGCATATTAATATGTTAAAGATGCTGTCCTGGACTCAAAAACTTATAATCTAGTAGAAAAGATATGGTATATATGTGAATATTTAAAAGGGAAACTGTGAGAGGTGTTAATTCAGGCCAACTAGGAAAATATTGCTAGGAGTTCAAGGGGAAAGAAAATTATTTAGGCTGGGTTCATCAAGGTAGGTTTCACAGAGGGAATGACATTTGAACTTGATCTAGAAGAATAGGAAGATTCTACAGAGACTGCGGCATGGGGAGCAGTCCTTGAAAAATAACTATAAGCTGGGCTCGGTGGCTCAGACAGTAATTCGCGATTTGGGAGGCCGAGGTGAGTGGATTGCCTGAGCCCGCAGCTTCGAGACTCCCCTGGGCAACTTGGTGAGACCTCATCTCTACAATAAATAAAATAATAATAATAATAATAATTAGCCGGGTGTGGTAGGGCCCGCCTGTAATTCCGGCTACTTGGAAGGCTGAGGCGGAAGGATCGCCGGAGCCCAGCAGGTCAAGGCTGCAGTGGCCGGCAGCGGCCACTGCACTCCAGTCTAGGCGACAGAGTGAGACTCCAACTCAAAAAAAATAAAAAATACATAACTGTAAACAATACCAATGACTGAACTTGTTAATAGCAGTTTCCTGTTTACTGATGTTTGACAGTAGTCCTGACATAGCACAATTTGGTAGAAGTATCCCAAAATAGCATTCAATGACTATCTAATAAAACATATTTATTATGTGGTTTCCATGTACAACTCAATTTATATTAGGGAATATAAATAAGAACAAGATGCAGTATTATAAATTATTATTGATCCTCACTAAAAAGAATTTTAATTTAGCGCTATGATGTACAGCCACATACATATATGCATATACACTTTTTAAATTTCACTCAAATATTATATTGTTAAGTATGTTTAAGATATCTACAGATAAATATATATATATGTATACCTGTATCTAGCTATCTGTGTGTGTGTGTGTGTGTGTGTGTGTGTGTGTGCACGTGTTTGTGTGTATGTGTGTGTGTGTGCATGCACTTTATTTTGGCTATATTGCAAGGGAACTGTTTAATTCAAAATTCTCACTTTTAGCCCAGGCACAATGGCTTATGCCTATAATCTCAGAATTTTGGGAAGCCAAGGCAGGAGAATTGCTTGAACTCACGAGTTCAAGACTAGCCTGGGAAACATAGAAAGAAGTAATCTCTACAAAAAAAAAAAAAAAAAAAATAGCAGGTTTGATAGCATGTACCTGTAACCTCAGCTACTCGGGAGACTGAGGTGGGAGGATTGCCTGAGCCCAGGAGGTTGAGGGTACACTGAGCTGTGACCAAGTCACTGCATTCTAGGGAGGACAGAGTGAGAACCTGACTTGGAATAAAAATAAAAAAATTCACTTTTAGAGAATCTTTTTTATGGCTAATGTCTATAGAACATCTGTAAGTACTATTGCTTTTCTTAATAAAAGTACGTATTATTTGTCAGTACTTCAGGCCAGCATCTAGTCTTTTATCAATTATTCACATCACCTCACATGTCCAGGAGGAATTTATATCAAGGTTTGTGAATCATCTAACAAGTGCATGTATGCCTCTGTAATATATAATCGTGTTTTAGAAATTTTACAGAAGTGGGACTTTGGGAAACCTATCACACTAAGCATAATAGTTATACAAAACTTTACACAGAATGAAGTGCAAAAAATATAGCTTTATATGCAAAAATGTGCTTATTTATTTCAATATTTATAAAACAAAAATATTATTTATTTTCAAATTGGTATTTAACTCTAAACTGAATAATTTACATATACAAACAACTTATTGCAGATTACTAGAGACAAATGACAGACAATTGAAATTCATAAAAAGCACTGAAGTTTAATTTTAACCAAAGATAAAATATGTAATGTTTTCATCTTTTTTCAGCAACCAACCACATCTTTACAAATATTACTTAAAACCTGACAAAATTTGGTAAAAAACAAACACAGTAGCAATAAACTTTGTTTTTATTTTCAGCTCTTAATTACTTGGATAGTTAACCTTGGAACGTTACTTTACTTCTTTGGACTCTATTTTTCCATTCTTTGTTTTGTTTTGGGGGGGGGCTTCACTCTGTTGCCTAGGCAGGAGTGCAGTGGCGCAATCACAGTTCACCACAGTCTTAAGCTCCTGGGTTCAAGTAATTATCCAACCTTGGCTCCCAAAGTACTAGCATTACAGGTGTGAGCAACCACACCAGGCCTATTTTTTTTTTTATTTGAAAAGTGAGCTGTTGAAGTATTTCCCTAAAAATTGTACTTTTAGATTATATAAGATCATTCTTTAAAAAAAAAAAAAGAGGAAGGACAGAGTTCATGGCTACCCTCCTAATTATAAAAGAAATAAGCCAGGAAATCAAGACTAGCCTAGGCAACAGTGAGACTCAATCTCTACAAAACTTTAAAAAATAAAAATATTCACTGGGCGTGGTGGTACACACCTGTAGTCCTAGCTACTTGGGAGACTGAAGTAAGAGGACTGTTTGAGCCCAGGAGTTTGAGGCTGTAGTGAACCATGATAATGTCATTGCACCCCAATCTTGGTGACAGGGTAAGACCCTGTCTCTAAAGAAAAGAAAGAAGAAGGAGAAAGAGAAGGAGGAGGAGGAGGAAGAGGAGGAGGAGGAAGAAGAAGAAGAAGAAGAAGAAGAAGAAGAAGAAAAGAAAAGAAAAGAAAAGAAAAGGAAGAGGAAGAGGAGAGAGAGAGAGAGAGAGAGAGATGAGAGATGCCTAAGTGCTCCCTATAAGATTTTTAACAAAATGACCTTTGAAATGCTAATATTTTCACCTGCCAAATATCATCTGATTTTATTATACTATGGTATAATATTTTACATGGTAGCCAGGGAGTCTATAAATGTTTGATTGAATGAGTATGTTTTGTGCTTCTGATATATTTTTCTACCTGTTCAATAAATGAAAGTTTATAAATGCAAAGTATGTTAAACATAAAGAGAAGAGTGTGCTGATTGCTATAAACCTTCATGCTTTTCAAGACCAAAACAAGAAAAGAGATTTTTCTTCTAAATCAGAGTTCTAATGGTTTGCAAGTCATAGATTGTTCTAAGAACATGGAAAATCATTATATTCTCTTGCTAAAAAAAATTCACACATATAGACACACACTTAAAATTGTATATATTGATCTGATCCATGGCAGAAGATTGTTCTAAAATAAATCTATTTAATTCTCTTAATTGTCACCCTTCTCCCAAGGTGAGGGGCAGCATTCTGTTGTTATGCTGAGCTCTGTAGTCCGTTTATCTCAACTTTTTGTGTGAGCCAGTTAGTATTTTTTAACCCAGCAATTCCTGAAATTGAGTATGACAATAAGTTTTAATATCAACAGTGATTATTAATTGTTACAACACTAGGGAACATTTAAATGTTTACCTGACCAAGTTAAGTTGGAAATATCTGGGAGACACATAAAACATGAGATACGATATCTTCTCATGAACAAGTTAATGTGTTTTATTAAGACTTTTGCCCTTATGGTGTGGCTACAGGATTTGGAACCAAAATCTTTTAACTCTATGCCCTGAATGTGGAAGGAAAAAAAAAACTAATTTGTAGAATCAATTCTGTAGTGCTTTGTTGACAAGCAGTATAAACATCCTAAAGAATAATGATCCTATATATATATATATATATATATATATATATATATATATATACACCTTCGTAATCTAGACATTCTTCTAAGGTAGTAAAGATTTTTTTTTCAAAGAATAAATGGGTTTTCTGAAGAGTCAAAAGAAAAAACATGTGGAAAACATTCCTCAGGTTTCTGAAATCTCCAACTGTGAGTAACACATATATAGTAAGATATTTCCAAATTTGAACTATAGTAAAGTTTAGGTAGAATATTTGGAACACAGGTGAACAAGAATATACTTTTTTTTCATATAGTTTTGACTAGTAAATTTACTTGTTGAAAACTGGCCTGTTTGGATATTTCATTAAAAATAAAAGCATCCTTTTAAACAAGAGAAGGTAACCATGATTTTATTAGAACCTAAAAAAATAAAGCGCCACAAAATTAGAACAACATATCTCTAATTTTAGAAGCTAAATAGTAAAAAAAAGAAAAAAAGAATATAATTCAAGATGGCTATTTATGGCAGAAGGCTCATATGCTTCACTGTGGTCCATATAAATGGCATTTCTACTAAATACACCAAATAAAGGCACAATCATCTTTCCATATCATCAGATATGCCATCTATGAGGCCTGACAATTAAGTTTGAGAACTCATCCTAGAAAAAGTGCTACATAACATATTGCTGAAGAACACCATGGTCACCTTCAAAGTTCTAGATTGAGTTCATGAACTTAATTGTTAGGCTTATACATATGACTATGGAGTCTTTGGGGAATTCTAATGCCAACTTCTGTCAAAATTAGAATCAACATATAAGAAAGACTACATGAAAACACCTCATGAACTTAAAAATATGATAACAAAGACAGCTTTGCTTCTCTATGCTTACTTTTCTAAAGCATGGGTTACTTCTACCATCAGCTGTCTTGTGACCTTACCTTCCTCAAAACTCTCATATCTGTCTGTTGCAATCATATACAAAGTAATTTCCTCCCTTCCAATGCTCCTTGCATGCTCATCTCTTAAATCTCTGGGTTTGTTCCATTTCTCAATTATAACACATCTTGGCTTTTTCTCTTCCTCTCACAACCTTCTCCTTCACATAACTGCCTTCAACCCCTGTCTTTGGAATAATAATCACATTATTTTAATTTTGTCTAGAAATTTACATTTTAAAATGTAATCCATAAAATACACAAACATAATCTTACACATTCTTAAATTTATCTAAACTAGAGCATGCAAATGATCAACCAAAATGCTAGTCATCTTTACCTGTTGTTGGATAAGCTACTATAAGACTAAGAATTATTTTGAACTCCGCCTACTATCAAACTGGTTATGCAAACTTCCATTGTTGTAGGCATGACTTAAATACATCAGCTTTCTAGATCTTAAATTGCTGCTATGCAGACCAGTCAATGGGTTTCTCAGGAGTAGTTACCTGCACAACCTGTAGACACACAAGTGACTCCAACACAATTAAAAACATTGTTTATGTAAAGGAAAATTGTACTTGGAAGGTACCAAGAATCTCTTCTCAACTGGAAAAATGTTTGATCAAAATTCACAAAGAAATTATGCTAGATTTGGAGTGTCAAGTACAATCTTTACCTGAGAAGAGAGATAAATACATTAAAAAGGGCCCTTACAATGAGAGAAATTGTATAGCCATTTTAAAACAAATGAAAAAAGATGCTATAATTCATGTTTTAAGTTACTGACTCTTGTGCTTTAGTTTCTTTACTTTAAAACTCTCTACTACAGAGAAAATTCCAGAAAAGTTATGCTGAAATATACAAATTTTCAAAGAACTCCTCTAAGGCAATAAAATATAGTCTAGATGAAAGTGCTTCAAAATATAACAATAGAAATATAAACATTTTGATCTGAAACACTGGTGCAATAGCAGGCATTCATGTATTCAAACAAAATATCTACTTTATTCTTTCCCTAAATCTAGTAACCCCTAGGGACCTCTCCAGATGGAATCATCACTTAAAGAAAGTGAGCTTTGTCTTTTGTTCTGTTTCTGATTGAGCTGTTCATTTTTCTACTCCACATTCTCCTGCCTTCCTGAGAGAACACTTGGGATATACTTTCAGGATAAAATACTTTCAAGCTTTTTTGGATGCTTTACATGTCACCTCCAGGGCAATGCTCTACATGTACAGGACTATAAAAAAGAGAGACAATATAAAACAGGTGGAAAACAGGAACCACGCAATGCTTTAGACTAAAATATCTTATAATTATTTTTTATTTTAGCTTGTTTCATGCACTACTTGTTCATATACTTTAAATTGTAAATGGTTAATGAGGCTTTGTAGAATTACCTAGAATTAATCTTTGTTCAAGGTACACACATTGAGGGATAATAATTGCAAATAATATTAACACTACATTCCAAGAGAATTTAATTATCTTAAGTTACTAAGGTATACTGTTAGCTGAAAGCAAGTTAAATCTGACTATATTATTAGATTTTTATTAAGGTGACTTCCTTGTTTTAAAGGAATTCTTACAAGATAACTATAGATAAAAATATCAGATTCTTAGTTGCAAGTAGAAATCAAGTAAAAAGGGAGGAAAGTAAAAATAACAAAAACATAAAAGTTTTATCCTGCATTCATAACCCTAATGTGACTTTTTGGTGATTTAGTTACTTTTTTGAGTTTAAGAAAAGATTTCTACTGCTAGGCCTCTGTGTATGTGCATGGATAGCAACTTACAAAATATTTTTAATAAATATAACCCACTGAAGAGGTCTCCAAAGCACAAGTAAATTATGTGACCACAATAGGCCCCACACTCAGTCCCGGATGCAACTCAGATTCATTAAGGTTAACAATCTAGTCAAGATGAACAATTAAACATTTCCTCCTTGTGGATATCCACAGAAGCCCATGAAATTTACCACAAGTAAACCCAAATACCTCCCCGTGTGAGTTTTGACACTCAGTTCCCAGTTCCTTCTTTGCAGCCTTTAAGAATTAAGTGCTGCTCATCATCCCAGGAGCTGTAAAGTCTGCCTAGGAGTCAGGAAAGAATCAGTCCTGGAGGCAGCTTTATCATAAAAAAGACTTTCAGCCTGATATGGTAGGTTCTTCTATCTTGTTCTAAAACATATCTTGTTTACTCTGTGCCTTTTACTTCTCTATTTGAAGTTTAAATTTGTCATCAAGTTTCTGAGGATTTCATTTGAAAGAACATTAAGTTTGGGCAACCCACTTGGGTAACCTCCCACTGTGGGAGCTTTTCTGTTCTCTCAATAAGTCCTGCTTTTTTTTTTTTAAGCACATTAAATTTATAAATCAGGACAATTGCTATCTTTAAGACACTAAATCCTTTCATCTGAGAACATTATATACCTAGTCATATATTTCTTTCAGTAACATTTTGTAATTGCGATATACAGATTTTACAACAAAGTTTTTAACATGTGTTTGGTTTTAACACATATTTATTTTCTTCCTGTACTTTGTAGCTTTTGTTGTAACTTGAATATTATATATATATATATATAATTTTTGTTTGTTTGTTTGTTTTGTTTTGTTTTGTTTTGCTTTGTTTTGTTTTGAGTTGGAGTCTCACTCTGTCACCCAGACTGGAGTGCTGTGGCCACTCCCGGCCACCGTAGCTTCGGCCTGCTGGGCTTCAGTGATCCTTCCGCCTCAGCCTTCCAGTAGCTGGAGCTACAGGCGTGCGCTGCCATGCCCAGCTAATTTTTTGATTTATAGTAGAGATGATGTCTCACCAAGTTACCCAGGCAGGTCTTGAACCTGCGGGCTCAGGCAATCCACTCACCTCAGCCTCCCAAAGTGCGGGATTATAGGCTGAACCACCGAACCCGGCTGTATTATATTTTTTCTACTGTTACTTGATTGGTTATTATTTATCTGTAGAAATGTGATTTTCAATATTTTTAATGGAAATTTTATCAAATGATCTTATGATTAATATATGTGTTTATTACACTATATATACACATATATACTACACACACACGTTATCCTTATTGCAAGTGATATGATTATCTATATAAAAATCCAAAAGAATATGTATCCAGAATTTAAAAACATAGATAACAATTCTGTTCCTCATTATTTTTCATCATTTTTGTCTTATTGTATTACATTAGTCAAAAGCCCCCATTTAATGTCGAAACAGTGATGGATACTTGCTTGATTTTTTTTAAATTGAGATTGTTTCTAAGTGTTCATCGTAAAGTATAATGTTTATTATAGGTTTTCAATAGCTACCATTCATGAGTGCCAGGGAGTTCCGATTTAATCTTCATTTGTAAAAGAAGAAATGTTCAACCTTACTAAACATGAAGGAGATACAAATTAAAACTACACTGAGATACCACCTAACTCCAGTCAGAATGGTCATTATCAATAACTCAAAAAATAACAGATGCTGGAGAGGATGTGGTAAAAAGGGAACACTTCTACACTGTTTGTGGGAGTGCAAACTAGTGCAATGTCTGTGGAAAGCAGTGTGGTGATTCCTAAAAGCTCTAAATATCGACCTCCCATATGACCCCGCAATCCCCCTACTGGGAATATACCCTGAAGAACTCAAATCACTCTATAAAAAAGATACCTGCACGCGTATGTTTATCGCAACATTGTTCACAATAGCAAGAACCTGGAAACAACCATCCTGCCCATCAAAAGAGGACTGGATTGTAAAAATGTGGTACATATGCACGATGAAATACTACGCAGCCATAAAAAAAGAACAAAATCATGAATTTCGCAGCAACCTGGATGGAACTAGAGTCTATAATACTTTGTGATCTTTCACAGCAACAAAGATCTGAGTATCACATGTTCTCACTCATAATATCTATCGTAATCTATAAGAAAAGGATCGACAGTGGTGGGAATCTAGGGGGGGCAGGGAGGGCAAGGGTGGTGGGATTAATGGTAGTCAATATCTGTGTGGGGATGGGGGGGACACCCCTTATCAACAAGGGTGCCTGAATGATGCATATTTGTATACCTAACCCTTAACTGTACCCCACAATTTTAAAATAAAAACCATGTTTATAAATAAAAAAGTTTTCATCAAGAATGTTTAATTTTATCATTTTTTGTGTTTCTTAAGAAATATTTTTCTCCTCTAATCTGTTAATATTTTGATTACACCAATTCCCAGATATTGAAATAATCTTTCATTTATTTCTTGGCAGTATTATATTAATTCTTTTTATTTTTTTTGAGTTGGAGTCTCACTCTGTCACCCAGACTGGAGTGCAGTGGCCGCTGCAGGCCACTGCAGCCTCGACCTGCTGGGCTACGGCAATCCTTCCACCTCAGCCTTCCAAGTAGCTGGAACTACAGGCGCATGTTACCACACGTGGCTAATTTTTAATTTATTGTGGAGATGAGGTCTCGCCAAGTTGGCCAGGTGGGTCTCGAACCCGCGGGCTCAGGCAATTCACTCACCTCGGCCTCCCAAAGCACGGGATTACAGGCTGAGCCACTGAGCCCAGCTATATATTAATTCTTAATAGATTCTATTTGGTATAGTTTACCAACTGTGTTATTAAAACTACCTCTTATTTTTTCTTCAAGGTTTCTCTCTTTTTACATTTGCATGTATGCCCATCTATGTTTTAGCGACTGACTCTAAAACCATTGAAGTTAACCCTTATTGTATACTGCCACTGGAAACAGAAGTCAATAATTTTTCAAAGATATATTAAGGTGAAAATAAAAGCTGAATGAAAGTATGGCAGGCTGTAAGATTCTAGAGTTCAAGTTCTATTTGTGGGGTCGGTTTTTCTGAGGCAAAGGACTGAGAGACCCAGAACCCTACTCAATAATCCTTTATGGGTAGTGAGGCAGAAATATGAGCAACATTATACCTGATGGACTTATTTTGGTTAATCAGGAAGCAATATTCTAGCCATGCACAGGGGAAACATGATTTTGTGGGAAGCTTAGTGAGAGAGAAACCTTAGAGGAGCAGTAGTAATTGAGGGGAATGAATGAGGCAGCCAATCAAGAACAAGAGCTTTGCCATGTGTCACAGGACATTGGTGACCAAGTCCCATTTCTTTGAGCTAATTTGAGAATCTGCAATGGCTTTTGTGCTTTGCATCCTCTATTTCTACTATCATATAGTTAAGGTCCAAGTGTCTCTTCTCTAAGGGACAGTTGTACAGTTTAACAAATGGCTTTACATGGCAGCACTTGTTCACTGTCCACCTACTGACATATACAAAAAGCACACAGTTCAGCTATGTGTCTTCCCCTTCTTTTGTCTTCCATACTTCGTCAATCCTGAGGGCTTACTATTGCTTCTTAAATATATTTCCAATCTTCCTTTTTCTCCACTGTACTAAGTACACCCTATGCACAAGGCCTTCAGTGTCTTTCGCTTGATTCACTGAAAAAGCCTACCATCTGATGTTTTGTCCTATGTCCCTTAAACTTACTGTCTATAGATATACCAGAAAGGCATTTCTAGAATGCAAATCTAAAGTGCAAATAACACTCCCCTGCTTAAAACCTTTGTGGTTCTCGATCACCTGCTGGGCAAAGTCCAAAATTTTTATATCAGTGAGGCTCTTGAAGTTTTGACATCAGATGTTTCGACAGCATAACATTTCTTGTAGATTCTCCCATACTGTTTCGAACGTCCTTACCCTTACCATAATTTTTTTTATGCCTGGAATTCCTGCCTGCATATCAATTAATTCTTCTCAACTCAAGGCACTGTTTCTTCCAAGAAACCACACTTCTGAAGTAAAATTATGGCTTCAACAAATAAAGCTCTCACTTTAAGAAGCTCCTGCACACAAGCAAAAAACATGTATCCCATGGATTCCCATGTCTGTAGTTCAACTCTACAGCTTCCGTAAAACACAAAATATATTTTCTCTATGTGGACATTTTCCTCATATTTTTGTAAGTGTTTCGACCAAGTGTCAGTTCAGGCTATATAGGAATAAGTTTTCATGATACCTGACTTGATACCATCTCATTTCTACTTTGTCCTACATCCAATCCCAATCAGAACTAAATTATGTACAGACAAGAACAAGAACTCAATTAAGGAAAATTGGCACACCTACAAATAGTTTCTGAACTTTAAATCGCTTTCCAAAGACTTCCAGAATATACCCTCACTAAGTTCAAGTGTGTTGCTTATTTTGTATTCCTAGGTACTATGGTATCAAATAATCATCTAATACAAGGAAATTAATTGGGTTCAAACAAATCCCTCATCACTGATGTAAGAACCAGAGTGTTTCTACTGAAATTAGATATTGATAGTATTTAATCATTCTTTGAAGATAGATGTTGAACATAAAGCATATACTGTGTGTTAGACCACGTGGTAGAGGCTATTACTAACCATGATGCACAGTCCTACACTGATATGTAAATAAGCGGTAGAAATACTGTGCAAATAGCATCCTGGCAGGGAAGGTGTTGTTTCATACAGGAGCACATCTCAGAAACACCTGTTCAGGAAGTCGTTCTAAATTGTGAACTAAAAGACAAACAGGCATTGTCCAGAGGTAGAGAAAGTGAAATGCACCATACAGATGAGCCTGTGTGAAGGCCCCCAGTCCAGGGAAATTAAGAGTGAAAAAATGACAAGGGATGAGACTGCTGTGGCAGGTCAAGGACAGTCTAACAAGGATTGAGATCTGTGTTGAGGACTTGATATTAAGGGTGCAATGGAGCCACTAAAGACGTCAAGCAGAACTTGAGTCCTTATGTTTAACAATGCACATTATAAGGTAGCAGCGAATTTAGCTTAAAGATTAGAGAATTGTTTGAAATTTAATGACCCGATACCATCTCACAGATACACACATGCACACGCGCACACACACACATACCCCACTTTAAAATTACAGAACAACCAGTCAAATCTAATACAGAGAGCTTTCCATAGTGTATCCTCATTAAGCCAGATAACAATGCCTTATGGAAGGTGCTCAGTAAACAATGAATTCCTATGAGGAATACAGAAAAGTGCTATTATAATGAGTTGTTGCAACACTCAACTAAAATATTTATCTTTTAGACTGAGAATCGTGAAAAGCCAAGCTTCCAATGGAAAGATGGAACTAATGAGTGATAGTTCTGATTCTAGTATGGAGACTAGATTGACTGTCAGCTGGGGACAGAGTCAAAAGGGAAGGGGTAGAAAAGCTAACACCTTCAGTGTCTCATATGTGCCCACGTTCATTTAATCCTCACAACCGTTCAAAAAGACATACTATTGAAATTCTAAATGTACAGATGAGGAAACATGGTACATAGAAAAGTTAAGTAATTTGCCTAAGACCACAGAGTTAAGATTTGATTGTAGACATTTAGATTCCAGAGGCACTGTTTGTAGCTACTGTGCTACACTCTCTGATTTAGGAGCTAACACATACCATGTAGAATCGGGGGAATCCAAAAATCATGAGTTGGTTTATCAGAAGCAATAGCTGTACTTTATTTCCTTTAATTCACTTATTTATCTATTTACTTATCTATTTGCACATTTTTTTGACTAGAGACCACAAAGGATTATTGGAGATAGGGAAAGTAACCCCTATGAATAGCACGTACTTAGTAGAGAACTATGTAGACCTAAATTTAATTGAGCAATATTTCCTTTAGTCTTCAATTAGTTTAATAAATTTAAATCCAGAGATTTTAAGGTATTGTTCTTAAGTTAGGACAAATATATTGAGGCTGAAAAGAGAAATTTAGTAGAAGTAGGAAGAATTAGAAGAAAAAGAAACCAAGGACTATTAAAAAGATAAAAATTAAAGCTCAAACAACAGTTTGAAGCAAGGGAGCATGTTACCTGAAGTGAGAAACAAAAGGGAGATTGACTCGGCATGGAAGCTGATGTGAGGAATAAAAGAAAGTCCAAATCATGGGTAAATTTCACTACTGCTCTATATACCTACAAGATAGAGTAGAGGCAGCGTCTACACTCTGTTGCTCTTTGAACCAGCCATTTATTTATTTAGGGGTAGCCCATAACATGGTAAGTATACTTTTTGCTTTACATATGCATATTCACATCCTAATATATGAATGCAGTGACCCTAAAGGTCACTTATTGTTAGCATGCAAATTTTGTACATATATGTATGAAATTATTTCTGTTGTTGATTTCCTCAATTATTTGAAAGTTGTTACACAGTAGACAGGAAGGAGGGAAGAAGAGCGAAAAGTGTTTGTGCAAGCATGGGAGCTAGTTAGTAAGGGGGAGAGACAGCAAAGGAAAGAAGGGAGGAGAGAGAAGAGAAAGAGAAAGAGAAGAAGAAAGCACTTGCTACTGTTCAATTATTTTCACTGGGCAAATGGAACCAATGTAAAGGTGGACAAATTACAAAACCTAACTGTAAACAGAAAATCCAGGGGGCTTCTTCTGTTATGGGGTTGATGCAGGTGCATACTCATCTTTTGACACATTTGGGAAAATTCTATTTATTCAAATGCCATTAAGTTATTTACAACTAGATCTAGAAGTTTCATATTTATCAACATAAAATATAAATCCAAATGTCCCTTTTTCAGAAGCACCAAAGATTAACAGATTAGAATGCTTTCCACATGTCCAGTTTTACTGTCAAGAGAATTTTAAAGAAGTTTTCCAACTTCCACAGCTAAGCCAGATGTCAGTAGGTCCTACAGTGAAATGAAATTGGCAGAGTAGGCTTCTCATGACCCCAGGGGTTTTTTTTGTTGGTTTGTTTGTTTTTATCAGAGATCAATTTAATCTAAGGGTTATTCCTTGCTGAAGATTCTGAAGTTTTGGGGTCCAATCTGCTACAATTACGGCAATCTGGTGACTTAGTTGAACCACTGAAACCCAGCAGTATTTCTTACAACTTTTCTCACATGACGCTATAATTGTTGTTTGTGTTGGTGCTAGAATAGTAAAGGGTCTCATTTCTACTCTATGTTTCCGGTCTCTGGTTTCAGAAACATCAGTAGAGAATATTTTACCAGCCACATTTTTTGTTGTGTAAACAAATCCTAGTGATATTTAGCCTATCGGTCTCTTCACTGTGTTCTCAAATGACCATCGTCTGAAAGATATCAGATAGACATTTTCGAAAATAGCTTTGGGAGTTAACAAAATGCTCTTTTTTTTTAATCTTAATTGATAGTTTTGGCTCAGGAAATCACGAACAAAAGTCCTAAAGTGGTTACAGTGACACATTTCATTCTTTTTCTGTAACTTTTAAATTTCTGCTACCGTTAATATAAAAAGTATATTTAAAGTAGACAGTTTAAAACAAAATACAGTCATGTGAACATACTTCTAGTCACCACACAGTTTAAGAAATAGGATCATTGCCAATATTTTTGAATCCTCCTGCTAGTTTTTCTAGACTGCACGAACATGCTCCTCCAGAAAATTCTGCAAATCATTCTCTTGTTTTTCTTTAAAATGTTATAATGTAATTGGTAATTTTGTCTGCTTTTAAACTTTACATAACTGGAATGCCACTTTTGTGTTTTTCACTAACTTGCTTTTCATTGCCCATTATTAGATTTTTAAGATTAATCTGTGTTTGCATATAGCTCTATGTATCTTTGTTATAGCTATCCTGTATTTCACTGTGTAAATACATCACACTTTAATCTGATTAATTTGAGATAAAAATTTGAACTGTTTCAGTTTTTATTATGAACAATTAGGCTAAAAACTGTTTTCCAATATCTCCTGCTGCACACATACAAGATGTTTTTCAGGTATATACCAAGGAATAATTTGCTGAATCATAAAGTGTGCACATGGTTAAGATTACTATGAAGAGCTAACCTTATTCAAAAGTGGTTGCATCAATTTATACTTTCATTAGCAGTATGTGAATTTTTTTTTTTTTTTTGCAAATCTACATCTTTACCAACACTGGACATTGTCTGATTTTAGAATTTTTGCCATTATACTAGGTACAAAACAAAATTTCATTTAAATTTGTATTTATTCAAATTGATAACCAGGTCAAACATATTTAATATGTCATTTATGCTTCCTTTTAGGCATAATCCTTTGACATTTTCTTTTTTTCTTTCAGTGTTTTAAGAGGTAAGCTTTTCAGTTTATAAGATACATATGAAGAAGAGCACAACTCACAAATGTACAGATCAGTGAACGTTCACAAAGTGAAAACACACCCAGATCAAAAAAATAGAACATTATCAACATAAGAAGTCTCTTTCTTGTCCTCTCCCACACTGTCTTATTCCCATTTAACATCTGCCATGATGGATTAGTTTTGCATGTTCTTGATATATTTTATCATGTCTGATATATGTTCTCATTCAATGTGTTGTTTTTGAAATTCAACCATGTTGCATGTAGCAGCTTTTCATTTTCATAAATGATAAATTTAAAAGCCAAAATCTGTGTATAAATTCTATACTGATATACAGTTGGGTTGCTTTCAATTTGGAGGTATTACAAATAGTACTAATGTGAACATTCTTGAATGTGTCTTTAGGTGAATATTTGTATACATTTCTACTAGTTACATACTTGGGAATGGAATTGCTGGATTCTAATCGAGCATTTTATATGATCCTTTTGTATTTCTTCTCTTTACAAATCATTTAGACTCCTATCTTCTATCTAGTGATTTCTCTGGAGTTTTCAATTTATTTTTTAACTAAAGTTCTTCAAATAATACTATGTCAATTTATATGTTGCACTCGTACCTTGTAGCAGAGAATTTCCAATTCATTCCTTCTATAATATTGCTATCATTCATTTCATTTACATATATTTTAAAATACCCTGTATCTTGTTACTATTATTACTTTGAAGAGTTATTTGATGAATTAGGAATTATTATATCAATTAGGAATTATTAAAATAAATAATTTTCATTTATCACATTACTGATGTCTTTCTTTTCTTTATGGATTAATAGACTTGATTTTCTGACATAAAATTTTCTTCTCTGTAAAGACTATCATTTAACATTTATAGCAGGGCAGATCTACTGGTGATGAAATCCTTCACTTCTTGTTTTTCTGAGAAAGTTTTTGCTTCTACTTTACATTTGAAGGGTAATGCCATTAAAAATAAAATTCCAGATTGGTATATTTTTACTTTCAGCACTTTAAATATTTTGCTTCACTCTCTAGTTGCTTTCACGAGTTCCACATTTCCACATTTCAGAGTGGAAGTTCATTCTTCAGCCTCAGTTTTCTGGTGAGTCCAAGAAAGGTCATTCATTTTCCATTTTTCGAGCTTTATTTTTTGCTTTTTCATTGTAAGAATGAGCTTCCCAATTTCTAAACTCTTTAAATTTGAAGCTAATTTAGAAGTTCATAATGTACCATTTTACAAACAAAAATCCTACTTTCAATATAGTCTACTTATCAATCATTTTCTATCTTATTAGTGCTTCTCATGTGCTATGTAACAAGTCTTTGCCTGTACAAAATATCTATCTCATGTTATTTACTTCCATATTTAGACTTATAGTCTATCAGTAGTTGATTTTATGTATTGTGAGGAAAGGATTAAGATTTTTTTCTACATTGATATTCAATTGAAATAGTATATTTTATTGAAAAAACCATACTTTTTCTCCAAGAATTTTAGTAATTACAAATCTGGCAAATGTATCTATTTGCATTTCATTCTCAACGCTCTATTTTGTCCTTTTGATCTATATATCTATCCTTGCATTGTTACTTCACTGCCTTATTTTAGCTTTATGATAAAATTTGTTATCGGATAGACTCTTCTGATTTGGAATTCCTCTTCTTGATTACCTTGGCTATTTTAGATCATTTTCATTCTCACATCAATTTTAGAATCCACTTGTGAATGTATACACACACACATACACACACACACACACACACACACACACACACAAAACAAAAAGTATTGACTTACACAGAACCTATAGATCAACTTGGTGAAAACTGACATTTGTTTAATATCGAGTCTTCTCAGCCAGAAAGGTATTTTATCTCTCCATTTATTTAAATTAAAAAAAATTCTCTCCATAATACTGTTACTTTCTATAAAGTAATATACATGTCTATTGTTAAATGCATGCCTTATTACTTGATATTTTAATAAGATTGCAATTGGAAATTTATTTCATTTCATTATGAATAAATTTTTGTTACTAGTATATAAAGAAATACTGATGATTTTGTGAGCTGTGCTTATATTTTGCTAAATTTATTCATTTATTTTAATAGTTTAACTATAAATTCTAGTATTATGAATATACAATTATGATATTTGAAATAATTATAATTGTATTTCATCCTTTCCAGTTTGTGTACTTTATAGTTAATTTCCTTTTCTTATTGTACTGGTTAGAACCTCCTACTTTGTTAAGCATGTCAAATAAATAGTTTTCTATATCATTTGAGATAATCACAAGATTTTTATTCTTTACTGTAAGTATGAGGTTCTATTTCTTACTGTGGTAATTCTTCTGATTGAGTTTGAGTGTTGAACTAGAATTTCTGGGATAAATCCATCTAGGATGAAATAGATTAGTCTTTTAATATGTCACCAGATTCCACGTGAAATATTTTATTTCAGATGTGTAATGAGATTTGGCTGTGATTTTTCTTTCTTGTAATATCCTTGTAGGATTTGTGACCAAGGTTATACTGGACTCAGGAAATGAATTGGGAGGACAGAGAACAGTGGAATTCAGAATGACTGCCTCTAGCATCAACTGCAGCCTCTATGGCAACAGCTGCTCCTGAAGCAGCTTACATATTTGTTCCCCTAGTGTGTAAGCCCCTATCAAACAAATTATGAGCAAAATATCCACAACATTTAAATAGTCAAAAAACAACTAGACACCTAAACATCCTTTATTTATTTTTAGACTTAAAACATCACATGTCTATTATCTCACAATTTTTGTGGGTCAGGAGGTCAGGAGTTTGGGGACAACCTAACTGTGTCCTCTGCTTAGGTCTCACAAGGCTGAAATCAAGATGTCATCCTTTAATGAATACTAGATAAGTAAATAAATAAGTTATAGTTTATACATAATATATAGTCATTGAGATAATATACCTTCCATTGTAATATTTTCAGGCAGTGATTTCTAATTTTTTGAAGTCAAATCAAACTTGAATTCCTTAAGTAAAATAAACTGTGAGTGATTTTTTAAAATATATAACTCAATGTAGTTTTCTAGTATTTTGTTTAGGACTTGGCATTAAGGGTTGTAAGTGAGAGTAATTGTAACTTTCCTTTCATATACTGTTCTTATCTGATTTGGGAACCAAGAGTATATTACTTGAAAAATGAAATGAAGTGGATTCTATATTTCAATATCTCCTGAAAATGTCTGTGTAATATGAGATTTACCTGCTTCTTTTAAATTCAATATAACTCACCAGTAAAGCATCTGTGCTTGATGTTTTTATTATGGAAAAGCATGTAGACTACTGGTTTGAAGAGATGTTATTTCTTCTTTTCCATTTCTGATAATTTATATCATTTTGTGAATTTTATCTTACACCTAAGTTTCAAATATGTTGGCATAAACTTTTTATAATGTTTTATTTTTTGTTTTGATCTCTGCTACATCTGTAATGCTGTGCCCCTTTTTATTCCTTCTACCTTCTCACCTTTCCCTGTGACATCAGAAGTAAGATATTGTGAAGCAGCTCCCAAAGGAATTCAGTTTCTCTAGAAAAGTAATAAAGGAACAAAATGTAACTGAATTTTCACACACATTCTGAACAGGAAAAGAGAAGTAAAAGGACAGTTAAAAGAGTATATATAAGTGAGCCTACATGTCTGATCTTTCAGACATGGTAGACAGAAATCGTGAACATTTACAGAGAAGCAGTATCTTTGGGTGAATTATGAAAGAACAAATATGTGTTTTAAAATAATTATAAATGTATCATCAAAAGATCACATATAACCCAAAACATGTCCTTAAAGATGAGAATATTTAGTGGGAACCTAAAAATAAACATGGATATTAGTTAGTAGTCATACAGATGCCTAAACACTTTACCTGTATGTATATATTTTCTATAACATAGCAAGACACTCAAATCATTGGTGAGGACCATTGCAGGATAGTCTTCTTGTCTTATGTCGAGTCAAAATTTGCACTTGAAGTGGACATCTTATTGGACTATCTATTACAAAACTAATTTTCATTTAGGCAATTCTCACATGAGACTGTACTGACTAAATGATTTGACATCAATTAATTTCTTTTCATGAGAAATGAATACATTATACATGTTGAGGGAGAAATCTTCCTCCAGAATTTTTTCTCTTCAGTAGCATCTTTCTACTTAAATTCAAAAATAAAAAATAGAAAAGAAAACTATGGCTCTAAATGTCCTTGTGTCTCTTATTTGGTCTCTCATTTCTTTTCTTCTTCTTCTTCTTCTTTTTTGCCTATCATCTGACAATGAAATGAACTATGCACGATTATAAGTGTTTTAAATCTTTTTTTTTTTTTTAGTTGGAGTCTCACTCTGTCACCCAGACTGCAGCCTCGACCTGCTGGGCTCCGGCGATCCTTTCGCCTCAGCCTTCCAAGTAGCCGGAATTACAGGCATGCGCTACCACGCCCGGCTGATTTTTTGATTTATTGTAGAGATGAGGTCTCGCTGCCCAGGCGGGTCTGGAACCCGCGGGCTTAGGCAATCCACTCAAGTGTTTTAAATCTTAAACGAAGTCAAATCCAAAAGGGATCCCTCATCCCCAGTCAATATTTTTATTTTGTAGCTGAAGGAGCCAAGTTTATGGAGATAGGAACCATCCTCACCGGGTGTAGAATTCGTATATGTATCACTTACTGTGCAACAGGAAAACCCTGTGCCAATCTTTCCATATTCTTCATAGAAGTCTTAACTATCAGGCAGTCTAGCAACTGCTGAGAACAATTGTGCCAGTCCTATTTTTCTTAACCACAATTACAAGGGAGACCCTCCATAAAACAGAATGATCTTTTGGATGATGGACCCCTTGTAATACAGTAGTACAGCTTTCCTGTTAAGTGTTCTAGGGACTCATCAGCATCAGTATACCAGCTAGCATTGTTGTGAGAAGCTGTGCTCTGCTTCAGTGAATTTTTTGTTTGTTTGTCTTTGGAAATTCTTTTAATATGCTTACCCATTTTATAATGGGTAATTTATGAGTGCACCTGCCCACACTGCACTGAGTATTCAGCAATTTTGTTGTTGTTGTTGTTTTATCAAAACAGCATGCCCACCTTTTCTATTCACTCGATCTTGCCTGGGTGAAAAGTGTCCTCGAAGGGAAATGCTTCAAACCCAAATGAAAAAAGTCCACAAAGGGAAATATTTTGCTAATGTAAAACATAAAATAGCATAAGCACTAAAATACATCAAATTTAATGAATTCAAAAACTGTTTTGAACAGTGGAAGAAACATCTTGATGAGGAATTGTATCAAATGGAGAGTACTCTGAAGGTGCCTGAAGTTTAAACATGTAAGAATACAACAGATCCTGGAGAGGATGTGGAGGATGTGGGGGAAAAAGAACACTTCTATATTGTTGGTGGGAGTATAAACTAGTAAAACCTTTATCTGTGAAAAACAGTGTGGCAATTCCTAAAAGATCTAAAAATTGACCTTCCATACGACCCAGCAATCCCCCTTCTGGAATATACCTGGAGGAACTCAAATCACTCTATGACATGAGTGTGCATGCATGAACATGCATGTTTATTGCAGTATTATTGACAATAACAAAAACATGGAACCAACCATGTTCCCACCCAATGTGAACTGGATTTTAAAAAATGCAGTACATATACACGATAGAATATTACAGAACCGTAAAGAAAGACAAAATTATGAACTTCACAGCAACTTGGATGGAATTAGAGTCCATAACACTTAGTGATCTATCATGGAAACAAAAAACTGAGAACCACGTATTCTCACTCATAAGCAGACTTCAAACAATGATCATAATGTTACAAGAAAGAGACTGGCAGAGGTGGAAACTGCTTGGGGTGGGAGGCACACTTCATCAACAAGAGTACCTGATCTCAAACCTGATGCAGTGGGGACCAAAGTGAGGCCCAAACTTTACCTGTACAATGACCATTTGTATACCTAACCCCGAATTGTATCTCACATATTTAGAATGAGAGTGTTTTAAAAAGTAAGAATAAATACTCACATTTTTATAAATGAAGTCCGTTTCTTTTGGTGGGAGTCTTCCGTCATAAAAACTGCACACTTTTCCTTACCTTATGCTTGTATTTTGGTATTGCCTATGTGTTTGCATTATAATATGTGCTAGGAAATGTCTGAAAGTATAGGATATAGTTTATTTAAAATATGGAGTCCTAATAATATCCAGACCACTTTAATAAATTTCCCAATCATTCTCATGGACCACACAATTACTAATGCCCTGCCACTCTCATTGTATCTTTTTCATTTGTGCAACCACAAGTGATCTTCATGTAATCTTATTTTTTTCCTTATATACATCTTTAAACATCATTTTTGAGTTAGTATAGCATGCCAGAACTATGTAAAAAAACCTCACATAAAGACATTTAATTTTTTTTAGGTGAAAAGGGAAAAACCTACTTCAATATGTGGAAACCGGAAAGTTTAAAGACTAAACAGAGAGTTCATTACAAGTGTGCATGCATATATATATATATATATATATATCTACTGTTTTTACTCATTTTAGTTCACTCTAGTCAACCAGATTTATTATAACCTCCAGTTCCTACTAATCTAATCCAGAATTCCTCTGCTTACTAGAGAAGTCAGTTTTTCTAACTGGATCGTGGATTACTAAGGAGCCCAGAATTGTGTTTAACAGTTTACCATTTCCTATCCTCACTACCGTGATTTCTTCCCTCAAAAATTTACAACAGGTTTAAATGCTTCCAGAGGTGATACAAGTAAGTGAGATATAAGAGGCAAAGCAGAATTATCCTCTTAGAGTGTGCTCAGTCTGTGTAAGCCATGAGAACACACCCTATTTCAAGAGGTTACTGGTAACTTAGTTCCAGTTTTTTGGTTTTTGTTTTGTTTTGCCACCGCAGCCTCGACCTGCTGGGCTCCGGCGATCCTTCCGCCTCAACCTTCCAAGTAGCCGGAATTACAGGCATGCACTACCACGCCCAGCTGATTTTTTGATTTATTGTAGAGATGAGGCCTTGCTGCCCAGGCGGGTCTTGAACCCTCAGGCTCAGGCAATCCACTCACCTCAGCCTCCCTAAGGCGCGGGATTACAGGCTGAGCCACCGAGCCCGGCTTTGTTTTTTTTTTAACCATGCAACAATATAAACTCACTTTATAGACAGGTTAGCCCATCATTAAAATGCACAACAAAGCAGGATTTCCATGTCAATTCTCACAATTTTGAAAGGTAACCAATCAATGACTATGTATGTATCTATATATCTATGCACCAAGACTAAAGGGAAAAGCAGCATTAATATTTGTCATAAAATATTTTCATACTAATATTCTTTTCTTCAATTGTACATTTCAAGTCAAATACCCAAGAGGCTCCCTCTTTATTTGCCTCCTTCTTACTATTTCTTCCATTTTTTGACATAATTCACATATAAAATTTTTCTGTGAAAAACAGGGTTTTCATTTCCATCTCTTCATAACTTAGTCACAAATTGCCACGCATATAACATATGAATTTACTCACCTGGTATTTGAGACAGAAACACACTTCTAATACCTGATCCTACAATAAGACACCACAATTTTAAATAAGCAAACAAACACCACATCGGGAAACATCAATATTTCTAAGTCACAATTGCTTTTGAATTAACATGGTTTCAGGCACACCCTTAATCTTTAGGGAGTTCTGTGTCTTTTATATATGCATATATATATATACATATACACACATATATATGCAAATGAGCCAATAATGAATTAGGGTAAAAGTTAAGAAGTTGCCTTCACATCTTTACTGAAGTTATATCTGAGCAAATAAAAATGGTTCACTTTCTTTTCAATAGGTCATATTTTTTAGCAGATTCAGCTATAAATATTCTTTTAAAATAATGCTGTTGGCTTTCTTATAGCTGAAGTGAGTATTGACATTTAAAACTCTAATGTCTGTTATCTATAAACTCTTGTTTATTTTCAAGAGAAAATAATTGTTCCAAAATGTCTATGTAGAAAAATAAATAACATTTTCTTTTCTTACAGAAAGAAACAGTATTCCTAAAATCTAGATCTTCAACTGAAGACAGTGGGTTTGGTTACTGAAGCAAATGTTTCCTTTAAGAATGTTTACTGAGCTGAAAACATTTTACTAAGAAATGTGAGCTTTATTTAGTTATCTGTAGTTACTGTGAGATCAAAGTAAAAAGAACCTAATTCTCAAAGCATCCTCTTCAAACCTCAACTTTTTTACCTCAGGAAATTGATGTCATAAAAATATTTTCCATATCCTGCAAGGAAAGTTTTTGCCCAAAAATTTCTTAAGGTATTCATATGCTTAATATAAATAAATGTAAAGGTTATACATAAATATAAGAATGTTCTGAGAAATTTGAATAAATATTTTTGTTTAATGAATAAATGACCTTTGGGGAGACTCATAAATTTTTTAAGAATGGGAGGAGAGAGTAATAGAACACAAAGAAGATACAGTTTGAATCAGGAAGAGAAACAGAAGCATGTATTACAACGGTTTCCAACCAGAGAATAAATCTAAATTCATAGGAATTCTATAGAAATAAAATGACCAAATTTCATTTTTATACAAACGTAAATTTATTTTTTATTTTTTATTTTAAGAATGTGGGGTGCAATTCGGGATTAGGTATATAAGTTTTGTACAGGTAAAGTGTTGGCCTCCCTTTGGTCCCCACAGAATAACATAAATAAGTGAGAAAATAAACCAATTTATTGAATGGGATAATTGAATATTACCATTAAATAAATTATATTTAAATTAATATATGTATTTAATGTAATGAATATTTGGGGGTTGAATTTTGGACAGATTTAGTTTAAATTCAATTAAACAGAATAAATATATAAAAGCAATTAAGAAGAATTTGATAAAGGGTCATGCTATGTCAGACTTAAAATCTAACATAACGTCACATTAATTAAAAGTATGATACTTGAACAAAATAAGTAGACCAAAGGGATAGAAAAAAGATGAGATGGGCTGTGCTGAAGTCTTGGTTCTGTTACCTTACAAATAGGAGGCACTGGACGAATGTCCTAACCTTGCTAAGCTACAGTCATGTCATTCAAAAAAATTACAAAAATTGCATGATAGGATTGTTATGAAGTCAAAATAAGACAATTAAGATAACATACAATTTAAGAATTATTGATATCAGCTATTGTCATCTCAGAATTGAAATTCCAGAAAGAAAGACTCAAGAATTTTAAAACAGTATGGGTCATAGCTGAACATTTGTCTTGGTGGGAAAGAACCGGTTATATAAAGAATGGATTAAAAATGTGTTTACATAAAAAATAAATTCCTATCTTTCACCTTGAATAAAAATAAAGTCCATTTGTACTAAAGATTTTATTGTAAGAAATGAAACCAAAAAAAGATAGGTAATCATGTTTATCTTCTTGGAGTATTAAAGGCCCTTTTAAGTATGCCTCCAAAAGCAGAAGGCACAAAGGGATGACAATGTGATCAATCCTTGGTCTTCACTATACTATACTTGACCCATATGCAGCATTTAACAAGCTGATCACCTGTTCCTTCTTGATACACTTCTTCCGTTATATTCTAGGACCCAAGACTCCCTTGGTTTTCTCCTACTTCAAATCACTATTTCTCGGTCTTCTCAAACTCCTCTTCTCTCTGACCTCTTTAGGATGGAACATTTCAGTGCTCCATTTTTGGTCCACTCCATTTAAATACTATCTTTATGATAGTGACTTCCAAGCTTACAGATTTAGCAACTACTTCTCACCGTCCTCCAAAATTCTTACATATGCAACTAGCTATGTAACATCTCCAGCTAGATGAGTAGTAGATTTCTTAAATACAATATTTCCCAAGCTCAAATTCTAATCTTTGCCCCCCAGATGATGTACACTAATAGCATTGCCCAGTTCAACTGATGGTAATTTCATCCTTCCAGATGCTCATGTGAACATCTGGTTGCATTCATGATCCCTTTCCTGACCTCTTAGACATTCTACATCTAATTAATGATAACATCAATTAAATTTAAAAATATATCAAGAGTCCTCTTACCACCTCTGTAGTTACCACTCTTATGCAAACCGACATAATTTGTTGCCTGGACTATTGCAATTGCATCCTCTCTAACTTGTCTCCTACTTTTAATCTTGCCACCCTTATAGTCTAGTCTCAACAGAATAGTCAAAATGATCCTTCTAAAAAAATTTTTTTTTTATTTTAAAGATGTAGGGTACAATTCAGGGTTAGATATACAAATGTTCATTATGCAGGTACACTTGTTGATGAGGTGTGCCCCCTCCCCCGGCAGATTCCCACTACTGCCAATCCTCCTCCCTCCCCTCGGCAGTTTCCCACTACTGCCAATCCCTTTCTTACAGTATTACGATAATTGTTCAAGGTCCGTTTATGAGTGAGAACACGTGACACTCAGTTATTTGTTTCTGTGATAAATCACTCAGTATTATAGACTCTATGTCCATTAAAGTTTCTGCAAATTTCATAATTTTGTCCTTCTTTATGGCTTCGTGATATTTGATCATGTATATGTACCACATTTTTTAATCCAGTCCTTTTTCGATGGGCAGCATGGTTGGTTCCATGTTTTTGCTATTGTAAACAATGCTGTAATGTGTAGTATCTTTTTCATAGAGTGTGATTTTAGTTCCTCTGGATACATTCCCAGTAGGGGCATTGTGGAGTTGTATGGAAGGTTGATTTTTAGATCTTTTAGGAATCACCAAACTGTTTTCCATAGAGGTCATATTAATTTACACTCCCAACAACAGCGTAGAAGTGTCTGCAAAGCCAAATAAACCATCAAGAGAGCAAGGAGACAGCCCACAGACTGGGAAAAAATATTTGCCAACTGTATATTTGACAAAGGTTAGGATCTACAAGGAACTCAAATGTGCCGAAAAGAAAAAAAAAAAACAGCCCCATTACAAAGTGGGCAAAAATATATGAATAGACACTTCTCAAAAGAAGACATACGAGCAGCCAACAGATACATGAAAAAATGCTCAGCCTCACTAGTCATCAAAGAAATGCAAATCAAAACCACACGGGAGATATCACCTAACTCAAGTCAGGATGGCCATCATCAATAACTCAAAAAACAACAGATGCTGGAGAGGATGTGATGAAAAGGGAACAAAAGGATCCTTTTCAAATGCAAGCCAGATCTGCTCCAAACCCCATGTAGTATATTTGATTTTGCATTTCACTCAATGTAAAAGCCAAAATGTGTATACTGGTCTACAAGGATCCTCTCTCCTGCTTTCAAACCCTTACCCATCTCTAGCCACACTCACCACATTTTTGGTATTTGTTGAACACATTTTACAATCTTGACTATAACTATTCCCTCTGCTGGCATGCTTTTTTCCAGTCGTGAATAGGAGTAACACCCTCAGCTCCTTGCTTAAATCTCTCCTTCTTTAGATTGTCTCCTCAACCACATAGTAAATACTGCAACCTGCCCTCCTTTCTCACCTCCCAAATTTCCTACTGTTTATATCCTATTGCAATTTTTCTTTCATATTTGTACCAATTAATATGCTCTAAATGTGTTTTATGTTATGTGTTTTTTTGGTCATCTGTACTGTCCTGCCAGAATATGCACTGCTTGAAGACATGAAAAACTCTTTTACCTGGTAGTCGTATGCACTCATAAATGAATACATATAAATTAAAGTATGTATGCATTAAAACAAAAAAAGCAGATTTTGAAGAATAATTCGACTATACATACATGATTTAGGTAGCTAAAAATCTTGATACTTAAGTGATAGTATTTTAACATATAAATAACTGAAAATTTATAAAATAACTTCAACAGAAAATTTAGAAAATGACAGGAATAAAATTTTATCCAAAAACACAAATAATCATTAAACATACGAAGGAGCTATTCAGCCTCACTAAAGCACAAATGCAAACAAAAATTAAATAGGTTTATCAAATGCAATCAAGCTGTCATATATTTTGAATTATAATATACTCTATAGTTGAAGTCTGCTAAATAGTGTAAACTATAAGATTGCAAATACTGTAATAATCTAGTGATTATATAGGCTGGTAATATCCTTTTTGAAAATGCTAATCTTCAAAATATATCAAAAGACCTCTAATACCCTTACATTTTCCCCGTAAATTCATTCTAAGTAAGATGAGCAAACACTTATGAGTGTTGTGTTCATCATAATTGTATTACAATAAAATAAAATAAATGTTCCCATCAAAAGTGAGATTGGTTAAATTAACATACACATTTAACATACACATATGCAGTGGTAGGCAATACTGGGTCTGAAAATTTTGTCTGCAGAAGTTTCAGTGACAAGAATGCTATCATAGTATATTAAACAAAACTAATATGTATCTTATGATTTCTATAGCCTCCCATGCACATACATGTATAATATGTGCATAAATATCTATGAGCATATACGTGTATATGCACACATATATAAATAAGAATGAGAATGATCTACTTTAATAATCAATACTAGTTTTCTCTGTGTGTTAGGATTACAAATAATTAATTTTTCTTTGTATTTTCCATGTTCTAAATATTTTAAAACTATTGTTTAATTATTAAAAAAACAAGCCAAGAAACACACTCCAACTGCTTTATCTGCAGTAAAGTAACAGATGTAGAATTTAAATTAGATAGTACATGCTATTTTATTTGGCTAGCAGGCCATTCAGAAGTACGCTTGCCTTAGAGACTGAAAAGTCCCCTAAAAATTGTTCCCACAATACTTTGGGGAGTAACTTTTCAGCATGGCTGTGGCCCTGAGGAACATGAGGTCATAAAATATGGAGTACTATCATCTGATCTCATAAAGCTTGAAATGTCTTGGAAACATCAATATCCTAGTGGCATCGATATTTCCAAACTTGCAAACTCAGAGCCATTATTCACTGTCCTTCCTATCCCTTATTCTTTAGCACCTTCATCTTACATATACTCACAAGCAATTCTCAGCTCCACTGATTCTGCACTGGAAAAACATCTCTCATATATGTCCTTCATCTTGTCTTTCCTCTTGTCTGTTCAGCCTGCTATAACAAAATGCAATAAACTGGGCAGCTGGTAAATGACCAAGATTTATTTCTCACACATCGGGAGACTGGGAAGTCTAAAATAAAAGTGCTGGCAGATTTGGGGTCTGGTAAGGGCTGTTTTCTGTTTCATAGATGGTGCTTGGCACCTTATTGATGGTTTTCTGTTTCATAGATGGTGCCTGGCACCTTCCCAGGTAGAAGTGGCAAATAAATTCCCTTGTGCCTCTTTTAGGAGGGAACTAATTCCACTCATGAGGGTTATTTTCTCATTATCTAATCACCTCCCAAGTGCCCAGCCCCTAATACCAACACATTGGTGATTAGGTTTCAACTTACGAATTTTGGGAAGAACACAAACATTCAGACCACAGACCCCTCATCATTTTTCATCAGGATCAAAACTAATGCAATAGTGTTCTCCTTAGTCACTGTGCCTCTGGTCTCTATACCTTTGCCTTTTCATCTCTACACTACCCAGAATTATACCAGTTCATCCTCTACATGTAATCTGGAGTAAGCTCCCTAAAACAAAGCATTAATTAAATGATTTCTAATTTAAAACATCCCATGACTGTTCATTGCCTCCAAGAAAAAACAAACCAAAACAAAAGCAAAAACAACTTGCCCCATGTTTGGTGCAAAGAATGTCTCCCCTGGGTCCCTGTGAAACTTTCATTTTCTTTCTGTTCCTATTGGAAACTTCAAAGTGAATAACCTGGACTTGTTCTTGTATGCATTCTCCCTAGAGCACTTGACTGTTTGAATTAAATTTAAAGCAGGATAGAAAAATTTTCAATACAATGGATGAAAATAAAATATAAAATGATTTTAGCTAGGATGACACAGGCTACTATAATTTTTATATTTCTTGGGAAATCAGTTAAAAGTTTAATTGGAAAAAGACACAATTGCTACAAAATAGTTTTACTTCATCTGAAGAGACTTTCATAGAAGTATATAACTATAATTTGATTTTTACAGTTATCATATTCATATACATTTTTCAAAAATTAAGTCAGTATGAATTAAATTTGCAGAATGAGTGAATATAATTTGACTTCTTTTCTAAGGAATCTGACATGATTTTCACATTTTATTTGAGAGATTAAACAACTATTGAGGAAAGGGCGATGCTTCATCATGATTTTTAATTATCCACTATACCTAATAACAGAAAGAATGTCACACAGAAGATGGCCAACAAATATTTTTTGGTTAAATGAATATATTAAAATAATTCATAAAATAATTATTGATGGTCACAATTAATATAAATAATTTCTATAGCATATTCTGCTGCATATTTAAGAGAGATTTATAAGTAAATGGAAAACAAAACAAAACCTTTTTCACTTTCTGAGGCTTCCAGATGAGAATTATATGTGGTTAACTTAAAATTATTCAATTATTTTCATCCTCTATTGTCTTTCAGTCTTGAACCTCACCTTCACTGCTACTATAAGTCTGGCATTCTAAATGTAGATGTAATTTTATAAGAATGAGCCAGTAAGATTTAACAATACATATTTATTCTATCTAGTTCAAACTCAGAATTAGACATGTTTTGGCAACATATGACAAAGATGTTTAAACAATAAAGCTAAGAGATTCTTGAATTTTGGCTATTATAGTTATCAGTGGTTCCAACTGTGAGTTGGGAAGGTGGGTGTTTAAGGTCTGGGTATATAACCATTAGCTGGTTATATTACATTAAGTTAAAAAAAAGTCATGAAAATAGTAGTTTATATTCAATACCATACTGGCCAATTTCAAACCAATGTTCCAAAGGAAAAAGTCTGTGTTCCATTATATTCAGGGCAAGAGTGTATATGCATAAAATTTCCATGTAAATATGAACTTTCAAGGAGAAAATAATTGAAAAAAACATGAAAAGAAATTTACAAATCAAAAACGTAATGTATTTTATACAAACAACATGGCATAACAACAAAATTTCTAAATTAAGGCCACATGTGTTAAGAGATATGCGACAAGTACTTGGTTAAAATCAAGATATTGAAAGTAAGATTACAATAAGATGAGACATTTACAGAATCAGTAAGAGAGGTGCTCAAAAAGGTAATGCATTTTGAAATTTCCATCTCTTATGCCAAGGGAAGAATCATATCATCATTTCCTGGCCTCAATCCCTACCGTATTATAAAAGCCAAAGTTAAGTCCCAAAGAGAAGAAAGATTAGACTGAGAAGAAAATAGCAGTATGACTACATGATGTTATTTTTCTTTCTGAAGGTGATAATAGAAAGAAAGACTTATTTTTAAATTAAAAAGGTTTTCTTTACAAAGTAAAAATTAACTAGGATAAATCTGTTCTCCTGATTTTAAACTTGCATTATTATGTTTAAAGAAAATAAAATGACTGAAATCCAGCATTAATGTCTTACTTGGTGCAATCAGTGATAAAAACAAAGAGATACTAATGGCTCTAATTTTTGAAATTAATATGATCATGCTAATTAACTTAAAATTTCCAAGAGGAGCAAAGTATTTTGATTAGCTATATCTACTTTGACTGAGGAAAATTTCATGAAGGAGGCAAGCACATGAACTTTGATTTATCTTCTGCTATAACAGATTTTTGCATATGAGGAAAAGGGAACCCCCCCAAAATATAAGATTTTCCCAATATCATATTCTTGAGATAATGAAAAAGTCAATGTCTTAGTGTAACATTGCTTGGAAGTCTCAAGTGAAAAAAAGAAGTTTGCATTAGGAGGACACTGGGGAATTTCAAGAAAATAAACACACTTGATCTCATGAGGAGTAAAAAGTTAGCAGGCACCTTCTCCATCTTCTAATCTCTCCCAGAGTAATGGACCTGGACTCTACTTCTCTGTACACATCTGCCCTCTAGGGCTCTACATCTGACCTACTCAGCCTCTGGAAAGATGCTCTAACTACATAGTATGTGTTTTAAAAAATTTCCTTGGTCCAATGGGCTGTGAGTTTTGTGAATAGACATCACAACGCATGTTGTGCCCTATGCCTACTTTATCCTAAAGCGTCAACCAACTGTAAATAAAAGGCACTGATATGGGTGTGGAACAATTTTTAACACCACAACCTGTGGAGCCATGATCAAAAAGGAAACAAACAGAACTTTCTGCTGATGAACACAGTGTTTGTTCTTTGTTAGTTTTCTGACTTATAGAAAAAACTTAATAATCAATTTTGATGTTGCTTACCAACATGATGAGCATGGATGGAATGCTGTGGGAAAGGCAGAGCAGTTTTAGATGTGTTTACTTTCTTGGTAAGCTTCAATTTCATGATCTAAGTGTAGTCTGTTACATAAAGATTAACTACTTTCATTTTCAGCTCATTACACTAGAATTTTACAGGTGTTATTTAAAAGTATTGATTAATTAAACATCAGCATAAAATGCCATCTTGCTCAGCAGCACCTGTTTCCAACTATCCATTATACCTGTGGGTATCTAGAAATAGATGAAACTGTTATACCTAATGACAAAAACAGTTGCTGAAATCAGAGAGACGTTTGTTTACATTGATAAAAAGATATTGGAGATAAACTAAAGCAAACAAAATCATTAGAATGTTTACCCATTCTTTATCATGGATAAAGCAATCCAACCACTTGGGAAAAAATATGGAAAGTTTTTTTGTTCATCTTTTTCTCACAGACTTCTGTGGCTCAGGTGTCTTGGTCATACAACCTTGAAAATCCAGCAGTCCAGCCAAATACATTGATATCAAAGCATCATTCCAGAAAGTTGGCACCTCATCTCAACTTTGTACAATTCAGGGTAGTAGACATCTTTACATCCATTCTTCCCAATATAGAACTAAAAACACAGAGGTTTATCTGGCTAGTAATGAGAGTTTTTTAAAATTCTCCTTGAGAAACTCAAAAACAAATTCCATGGAGAAAGATTTGCTGCTGGGTGGTATTTCAACATGTTTTAGTAAGAATCAATACAAAAAATGAATGCTTTGATGTAAAAATTGGGTAAATAATTTGGTCTTTTGAAAAGAGAATAATAAACATATGGAAAACATTGTGACACAAGACATATTGGATACAAGTTTAAGTTTAAGAGAAAAAAAAAGCACACTATTTCTTCACAAGAACTCTAAGTATTGCCTGTTCTTCTTTGTCTCTATGCTACCAATTAACGTGTGACTGTGATTTGCAGTATTCGATCTCATTTATTTTCTTTAGTTTTTACCCAATTATGAGGATCAAATCATTCCAGTGGAGAAAAACAAAGACTGAGAAATTGTTTGGTATTAAGTAGATGAAACAATTTGTTAACTGGTGTTTTACTTAGGTACTTGGCAGAAGGTGAAGCTAAATTTTTAAATAAAAAATTAAGTCAAGTATATTGGGCCATGTACATTTCTTCTGTTACTAAGATATTATACGTTTTCTCACCTCATTTTCTCATTCTTTTGGTTTTGAGTGGTTATAAGTGTCTCACACTTAAATCTATACTTTCAGAATAATTTCCCTATATTAAATAATATATATGATAATTATGAATTCTTGACTTCCATACAACCATCTCCAGTCCCAGAAGTCATATGTTTAAGTAATATGAAACAATAAAACCTGGGAACTCAAGAAAGATCCTTCTACTCCATGATTAGTATGTGCTTTCCAGAGCGAGGGGGACGTTCCATTTATAACTCTCATTTGTTTCCTAACATTGTGGCCAAGTTTCCACTTATTACATGTCTCCTTACCTTAATATTAACTTCCAGTTTGGAGCACTGTAAACTGTTTCTCCACCCCTAAATTAAAGCAAATGATATCCACCCCACATCCACCACTAATTTTACTAGAAGTCACTTCAAAGATTCCATTTTAAAGAAATGAAGTATGACCTCTACTTCCTGAAGCCAAGGTTAGTCCTGCTCATAATGAAGCTGGATTTTCTCTGATTCTCCTATTTAAACACCGACAATTTTATTCAAGACAGTTGTTCTCCTCCTCTAAAGTAAAAGCTGGTTGTTGTTGTATCATTCATTTTGTTGTTGCTGTTATTGGGGAGTAGAAGAAGGTGAGAAAAGGACACTGGTAAATTCTACCTATACTTAGTGCTACTTGAAACAAGCACTCATGTGTACTTGCAATGTTGCTCCTGTACCACATTTGGCTTTCTTTAATAAACACAAAAATCCCAGAACATTTAAAGATGGTCTCAGTTACACACAGTTTCAAGAAAGTAGCAGGGTCTATTTCGTTCTTAGGCTGTCAATGTCTTATCAAACTGTATAAAGTGGATGGTGGGAAAGACACAAAACTATTCAACTCTGCAACTTTTTGTTTTCTCAGCACATCTTTGGTTTTTGACCATTCCCTCAACTGCTCTCTTATAGTGGCCTCTCTGGCTTCACATCATATTGCTCATTATATAAACCACTGTTACCCTCTTCTACATGTACTTATACTGTGACTGTAGATTAAGCTCAGGGGCAAAGTAACACAAAGCTAGAAGTATATTATTGCTTTCCTTGGTCCCTTCCCTTCCTTCTGCTCCTTGCCTTGTGCATATGGTAAAAAATAACAGAAGATAGTTACAGGAGCTCAGATGAATATTCTCCTAACTACCACAGGAGCCACTGAAGAGTAGAATGTCAGTCTTTCTCCTGACACACACACACACACACACACACACACACACACACACACACACACACACACACACACACACACCCCAAATAGTCCAACTTAAGTTGAGATGTGTTCCTTTAAAAAGATATATTCTTCTTGGCATCTGAGGATGCTACTAACCCATAACCATCTGACAATAACTTATATGCTTAGGTTTCTCCAATTCTGTAGGCAAAAATGAATTTGAGCCGTAAACCCACATGAGGGTCTACAAAAAGTTATGAAGTATAAAGGGAGACTTTGACTCTCTTCCACTCACATCCAAGGCCATGAGAAGTGAATATACTTGCCTTTTCCCTTTACAGGGTAGATTTTTTGCTGGTATAACCTTTGGTTGAGGGTGTGGTCTTTAGGGAGTTCTGGCCTTATATAGGTTCTCATCTGTGTCCCCAGTCTTGCTTGAGCCCAGGGTTGTTTCCTGTGTCCTGTACAGCAGTTATAGGATGGGCAAATGCCCCAAGATTTCAGTCTTCATCTCTCTAAGCAGAGACAATGTAATTCAATTTATCAAATTTTATAAACCTTAATTTCTCAGAACACATTAGTCTTCTTTGAATTCCTGGGGCATAATCATCCCCTCTCCCTAGGCCTTATGCCCTAATGGAGTTTCATCAGCTTGAAACTTTTTTTTTACACACATGCATACACACATAACACACACACCCATTTTGGCCATTAGTTTCTTTTCATTCTTTAGATTTGATTTTAAGAATTCCTACCTCAGGTAAGCCTTCCTTAGCCATTAATGTCACAATGAGTTATCAGTAACGTTTTGTACTTAGACATTTTCAGAGGCAAATAGAAGCAGAAGTCTGGGTTCTCACATCTTGCACTGTAGCCCTTCTTTGTCCCAAAGAGTTAGACCATTAATCATTATAAAGCAAATATGTTACCCAAATAAAATATTACTCAAAGTTTTAAAATATAGAGGATACATCTGCACAGAGAAATTAAGGGGGGGGTGGCGGAGAGAAAGACACTCCTTCAGGAACTTACTCAGGAACAATTAATAAGTTGCAGCTGCTGCTAAATCCTGAAGTGTTGCCTAGATTTCTATTGTTTCAGAAACTAGAATATCTAGGGAAGGAAAATTATACAAATTCCCACACCCCAAAGACCATGAGATATCGCTTTCTCTTTTCTCTGATTCAATAGAATGTTCCTTTGCTTCCAGAGGATAAATAAGGATTTGTATACATATGTTACAAAGTCAAAATAAGTCCTGTGCAGCTTGATCTTTTCATTGTTTTTTAACTTCTGCCAAGCAACTGTATAGTTTAGGATTGTAAGCTTTACATATTGATTTTCAGCCTCACCAAAAAGATTTCATCCAGTCTTTACTTGTCAAAATCTTGGGTTCTAAGAACATCAAACAAATCTATTTTTAACCCCATGTAAGAAACTGACATTAATTTAAAAACAATACTCTTTAAATGCTATCTGTATAAACATATTGTAAATAACACAGAACATAATAAGCAATTCTTGAGCCTCCAATTTTCTAGATCTCTCCTTTTTTATCACATAATGGAATAAACTTGATTTAAAAAACAGGAGTTCTGTCAAAGATAAGTTTGCCAACATCAGGAAAACACTTTAAGCAAAAGAGTGTATATTTCAGCATCATATCTTCCCATCATTGAGCCCAAATTATCAAAAAAAAAAAAAGCATTACTACTATGTGTGTGTTTTGCACTCTTCAAAATGCCATCACAGTTTAGTCTATTAAATTTTATGGTTGAGAGCATATGGGAGTTGATACAAGCAGACACAACTCTACTAGGATTAATAATTTAACAACAACAGATCATAGATTTTATCAAATCAAATTAACAGTAATAAGAGACCTCCGAGTCCTAAAAACACGTGGAATTTACACATATTTCCCTAGTGCTGGTCATGTGGCAAGTACTGCATAACATTATAGTCATAACCTTTTATAAACATTACCACTCTAAAGTTCTCAACATGTTTATACTACAAATGAGGATGCACACTCTGACACATAACACACAAATAATACTAAATACCTGGAGGGCCGTAAGGATATTTGCCAAGGCTTGTCCATATGTGTCATGACAGTGAACAGCAATAGCACCTGGTGGGATTTCTTTCATGACACTTTCCAACATTCTTTTCATACTTCCTGGAGTTCCCACTCCAATTGTGTCTCCTAGAGAGATCTCATAACAGCCCATGCCATACAATCTCTTAGACACCTGTTGAGAAAGGTGGAGTGTGAGTAAAATAAGAGAAATGAACAGACTCAAACCCTCTTGTTCCTCAGTCAGTATCATCTGGGGGAAAAAATCACAATGAAGGTCAGTTATATCCATGGAAAACATACACTATAGTTTTTTGGTCCTTTTCCTGGCTCATTATATTCTAAACATTAAATAAGACTTTGAATGACACAACAGCAATTATCTTATTCTAATAGTCAAGTTTCCCTTCAGTCATATATATCTCCTATCAATTAATCAATCAATTTAATTTATCTATCTCATTATGACAGTATAAACTACAATTTCAATTATGGGAGGCTTATATGTCTCAACAATTTAATCAAACAGAAGAATTACAGATTACTTTGGAAGTAGTATTTCTCAAGGCTTTAGATTAGGAATAAAATTACCAATACAGTTGAACCTTAACACAGATTTAAATTGTTCAATATCAATTATATATGGCCCTGTTTCAATAAACATATTGAAAAATTATTTGGAGACTTGCAACAATATGATAAAAACTTACAGACAAACTGCACAGCCTAGAAATACTGAAAACAAATTTTTTAATGTCATGAATGCATAAAACATATGTAAATACTAGTCTATTTTATCATTTACTACCATAAAATATACACAAATTCATGATAAAAATTTAAATTTATCAAAACTGACCAAAAAAACACAGACCATATATAGTGTCATTCACAGTCAAGAGAAATGTAAACAAATGCAAAGATGCAGTAGTAAATCATAATTGCCTAAAATTAACTACAGTATATTCTGTACTACTGGAAAAATTAGCTTTCTCCTCCGTTTTCTATTGTGGTAAGTTCCATGTTGCAGGTTACAATGCTAGTAGTGCTAATCATGTCTGCATGATCACTTCATCCCTCCAGTAAACCACATATTGCAATAAAAAGTAAACTTTTTTGATCAACTTGTTTTTTTGCTGTGTTTAGTACAATAGTGTAAACCTTGGCATGGGACTCACACAAAGGGTCACTATGGCAGTGCTCCCAAGAAACAGAAAAAAGTCATGGAAAAAAATCATGACATTACAAGAAAAATTAAAGTGCTTGATATGTACCATAGATTGAGTTCTGCCACTGCAATTGCTCACCATTTCAAGATAAATGAATCTAGAGTAAAGTCCATCATAAAAGAAGAAAATGAAATTTGTGAAGCCCTGACTGCAGCTAGGCCAGCAGGTATAATTTTTTGCAAAATACAAAATAAGTATTCATTGACTGTTTATGTTGTAGATAAGGCTTCCATTCAACAGTAGGTTATTAACAATTATGTATGGAGGGAATCAAAAGTTTTACTCAGATTTCCCACTGGGTAGGAGGTTGAGAAACTAACTAAATTGTTCAAGGGTCAACTGTACTAATTTCAACTCTGTCATTAAGTAGATTTGCAATTGGTAGAGTCATAGTATTTCTGGGTAAGTTTTCTGGTTCACAAATGGAGGTATTTGCATGAGGTAAACTGAAAAGTCTCTTCAAGATGGATAACTAATGTTACTTTCAAAGAGCAATGATAATTCGCACAAAGGCAGCATAGTATTTTGACAATGACACGAGTTCTGGATTTCAAGAAACTGGGATTTAAATCTTAGCTCCCATTCATGCTGGTCATGTTATATGGGGCAAAAAATTAACCTGCTTAAGTCTCGGTCTCTAAGCTGTAGATTACAGACAAAAACATCCTCATTTAACATATTACTTAAGGCTAATTTACTTGATTTTAAAATATTACAGTCATAAGAACAGTGCTTATAATGACATATTTGGTTATGAAAATGAAATGAGAATGTATGAAAGTCACATTTTGCACAATCTGGCACATGGTGCTCATTCATTCATTTATTCATTCAACATCTATTTCTCCAGTGCCTCTTTCATGCCAGGCACTATGTTAGGTGCTGAGATATGTTGAGGAAACAATTACCAACATGGCTGTGCTACTATCGACTCTGAAGTCAAGAGAGCACAGGTCGTAGTCTATCCCATTGGGGAATGGGTAAATACAAGTGAAAATAAGAATTTTGAAACAAGATTCCAAGAGCATGTAGCAAAAGAAATTGACTTAGATCAGTCAAGCAGAAAGGGCCTAAGTGACAACCTGAGATAAAGTAAACACTGACTTGTTGAAGAGAGTGAGAAGGAAGGGTCCGAGGAGAATGTTCCAGGAGGAATATCAAATACAAACACTAGTGGGTTCCAGGCAGCAGAAACATAAAATGCAAAAAACATTCCAGGCAGGGAAAAAGTCAAATGCAAAGGACAGTGTGGTTAGAAAGCAAAACAAAAATGAGAAAGAAGTAGATAAGAGGAAGGACTAGAGTAATCACAGTTTAAAATAGTAATTTCAGACAGAAGAGAGTGAGTTGACAATAAAATGTATTAGAATAGCACAAAAAAGCCCCTTTAAGGTTGCAGACTGTGAGTTTCTTTTCTTTCTGGCTTTTTTTTTTTTTTTGTAATTTATGTATTTATTATAGAGTTGTGGGGTACAAGTGAAGATTTAACATAAGTAGGCTGCATGCAGGTGAAGTTTGGGCTCCTAGGTGGCTCTCACTCCCCCGGTAGTGGACCAGGCACCCTTTGTGTTGTCATATGCCTCCCACCCACACTTCCTACCTTTCTTCCCTAACAACGTCCATTGTATGTGGTAATTGTGAATTTCAATTGTTTTCCCTGTACCTGGCACATAACTCTCAGCTCCTCGGGCCTTCAGATGCAGGATGGGGAGCCCAGGGTATACGATTCATCCCTACATGGTGCAGAGTAAAAGGAATATCAAGAAGTCTGCAGTTGGGCAAAGGTGGATCCAGGTTTTGTGGGGCCAAAGTTACATGCTTTTGTGGATATCTTTACAAAAAGAATTTATAATTGTGAGTGAAAATGAATGACAGAGTCTTGGGAGGGTTCTGTGCAAATAAACTTCATATTTCATTGTGCATTTGCCTCTGTGAGCAAGGATCTTGTTTAAATAATAGATATGGGATATCTTTTTTAAATTTTTTACTTTAGATTCAGGGGTACACATGTATTTGTTACCTGGACATATTTGTAGTGGTAGGGAGTGGGTCTTGGGTGGCCCATTCCCCAAATAGTGAACATTGCACCCTGTAGATAGTTTCTGAACACTATCTCCCTTCCCCTTCCCCCTTATTGGTGTCCCCAGCATCTGCTATTTCCCTCTTTGTGACCATTTGGCTTCCACATATGAGTGAGGCGATGTGGTGTTTGATTTTCTGTTTCTGAGTCAGTTTACTTAGGATGATGATCTCCAGTTCCATCCATGTTGCTGCAAAGGATATGATTTCATTCTTTTTTATGACTGTATAGTATTTCATGAAGTATATATATATATACCACATTTTCATTATCCACTGATCAGTTGGTGGGCATTTAGGTTGATTCCACATCTTTGCAGAATGATCATTATTAAAAATTCTAAAAACAATATATGCTGGTGTGGCTGTGGAGCAAAGGGGACACATACACTGTTGGTGAAAGAAGTGTGGAGATTCCTTAAAGAACTAAAAGTAGATCTACCTTTTGATCAAGCAATCCCACTGCTAGGTACCTATTCTAAGGAACAGAGGCTATTATATAACAAAGACAGCTGTACCCACATGTTCATCACAGAATAATTCATAATTGCAAAGATGTGGAATATCTTTCATCTGAAAAATCTGCAGTAAATTTCAAAAGTGCAAATGCATGCACACAAGAGGAATGGCTTTAACTGAATTCAAAATTTACCCTGCCTAAATTTAGATTTTCTAATACTGCCATCTTCAACTGCTTCAGTACCATATTAAATTTGTCCAAATTAACAACCTTAACAATAATGGTACACTTCAGATATAATGAAATTCTGAGATAGCTTAATATAATCTTAAAGACAGAATTTTGTATTTATTGGTATACATTAATAATCAAGACAGAAAGCAGAAAATGAACTTCAACAATCAGGTCCTTTGTGACAATAACCCATTGCTATCAAATTGCTTTGGAATAACAGCAACTTAGTCATAGCAGTAAGAGCTATAGGATCACAAAAGAGCAAAAACACTGAAGCAGTATATCCTCTAAGTGTCAAAGTATGCAGGAGATAAACAAGAGATGCTGCCTCAGCAAGCAAGGCAATGTGTAAGCCTTTCCTGCCCTGATATTCTGATGGAAAATGGAAAAGCCACTCACTATATTATACCCACATAAAACAAAACGGAGGTTTTTATTTCCTCCACCTTTCAGCACCCAAATTATAGGGCTCAACTATTTTTTAACTTCAAAAAGTTTTAGTAAGTATACAAGTGTTCGGTGTCAAAACAAAACTATTCAGTGAACAAATATCAGGGAGAGCATCCCATTCCATGGCTCTCTTTAGTCTTTGTTATGCAGATGCAATAAATAGTAAGGCCAACAACCCACTTTTAAAAACAATATACATCATTTTACCATAATCCAAAAAGGCTGGAGATATAGCTTACTTCTGTCACTTTTTGTGGTGTAACGCTTCCTTCATAGGGACAGCCCAGGGCACAAGACACGTACCTAAATTAAAAATATAAAGCCTTATAAATATGCATATGGTGAATAGGCAATTTCCTACTTTCCATTTTATAAAAGGAAAGACTTAGCCAAAATGCATCAACAAAATTTATTTTGCACGATTATTTTATTATTATTTCATTCCTAGACCAAACCAAACAATTTTGGAACATTTTCAATTAACTCACATTTTTATGTTTCTAATAATTATAATTTTATATGCTATTTGATGGCAGGTGGAGAAAAGTGATTATCTTATGAAGCTGCTTATTCACAGAGCAGAAAATACAAGTGAAATATATAATTTTACTTAAATAATTTTATATATTCAACTGTTAAATATTCAGGTCTTTGGAAACAGAAAGAGAGCACGTAGAAGACTAATTGAATTTCTCCTTACTCTCATCTAGGTGTTTTGGTCTCATTTATATCCAATTATTAATCACTCAAAATTCTTTAACTGGGCATAGTGTCAGAGTTCCTCTTGTTCCTGTCTCATAGATTTACCAAAATCCTTCCAAACAGAAGAGTGTCTAACATGTTTAAAGGCTTCGAATGAAAATATTTTACAAGCTACTTCAGCAACTCACTCTAATATAAAAAGACAAGCCTTTCCTACAAGGACAAGGATCCATTTCCATTTTAAATTATTATGCTTTAGGAAAAGCCTGTTTTAGCTATTTTCAGTTCAGCACCAATCCCATTTTATTAAACTTACCTCCGATATTTTTACAACACTTGTATTGAAATAATGCATCAAGTGTCTGATGTTTAGGAATGAAGCAAGTGACATGAGGGAGAGACGGGTGTTGGGGAATGAGACTGGATAGATCCAGTCTTTTGGGCCAGAATATGAAAGGCTTCAGATAACAATGCTTTGAATACTATGCCAAGGAGTTTGGGCTCTGAGCTCTCTCAAAATTATTTTGAGGCACTCAAAATTATTAGGCAAGGTAATGATAAGATCAGATTTACTTCCTAGAAACATAACTCTGTGGGAACACAGGAAGTAGTTGCCAGAGAAAAGGTAGAAGCAAAAACACAAAAGAAGATAGTGCCATATTTCCTTGATTCTAAGGTGATACACTATGAATTTCATAACCATATATAAAATACATATTCGATAATTTAGTACATAGTCACTGATTCTAGGATGCAACTGAATTAGGTTACAGAAACTGTGGTGGTATTAAAATGTAAATAAAATTATATTTTGGTGTGAAATAAGTAGTTCCATAAGTCAGTCAAGCAGTTATGAGGACAGGGAAGGAGAAAAGGGAATGGATTTTAAGTCAAATTTGAAAGTCATACTGGACAGCAAACCCATCTCCCTGCTCTTCCAGTTACTATAACTAGGCATTGTTTGGACAATCTGTCTACATGTAATCAAAATGTTAGAAGAGAAATGTTTTTATGTGACCATCACATTGGATAATGTGGTTAAAGAAGGAAAAGGAGAAAATATTTTAATACAGATGCAATGATTACAATAATATGCTAAAATTATGAGTATGTAATTCACAACCCAAAGCATCTAGATATGAGTAAACAGAAAATCCAAGCCATCCATTTACATGTTCTCCTCCTAAATGTGAAAAACAAAACAAGTAAAGCAATAAATAAAAAATAAACAAACCTCTCCTGCGTTATCAAATTATTACTTACTGCTTTAAGGGTAGAGGGCAGAATCTTAACTCTCTACAGGATGTTTTCTTTTTTTCTTTTTTTTCTTTTTTTTGAGTTGGAGTCTCACTCTGTCACCCAGACTGGCCGGAAGCGGCCACTGCAGCCTCAACCTGCTGGGCTCCGGTGATCCTTCCGCCTCAGCCTTCCAAGTAGCTGGAACTACAGTCGCACACTACCACGCCCGGCTAATTTTTTATTTATTGTAGAGATGAGGTCTCGCCAAGTTGCCCAGGTGGGTCTCAAACCCATGGGCTCAGGCAATCCACTCACCTCAGCATCCCGAAGCGTGGGATTACAGGCTGAGCCACCGAGCCCGGCTGGATGTTTCATTTATTCACATTTGCCCTCCAGGACATTTCCAGGAGGAAATGTAGTTTCCCAAGTCATCATATTCTGTTGCATTTCCTTTGGCCTATTTGCACATGAGGCTACTCTCTCCAAAGCTAATGTGATAGTTCTCAAAAATGTTTCTTTAACTGTGCTTTAATGCTTTAAAGCAGGGTTTGGCACACTAAGGTCCATAGGCCAAATCCTGCCAGTCACTCCTTTGTAAATAAAATGCTGTCGGAATACAGTCATGCCCACCTGTTCATATATTATTTACAATAATGTTTTTATATGACAAGAGTGGCATTGAGTAGTGGCAAAAGACACCGTATGATCCATAACAACTAAAATATTACAATCTGGGCCTTTATAGAAAAAGCTTGTCAATCCTTGTTAATGAAGTTAAGTCACTTTTTTTGAGTACAAGAAGATCTCCGCCACCATGAAAATGAGCTGCATTCTCTGCTCTGACAAATGGCTGAGGCAGCTTCTGTACTTCAACTCTTCTTTAAAAATCTACTATAGTGGTTCTCAATCTTGGCTGCTCAAAACCACCTTGGGTACATAAAAAACAAAGACAAACTCTAAGGCTTAGGACAGGCTCCAAGCCAACTAAATTGGAAACTCAGGGAATGAAATCCAACCACTAGTGTGTGTGTGTGTGTGTGTGTGTGTGTGTGTGTGTGTGTGTGTGTGTGTGTGTATAAAACTTTTAAAGTTTCATTGTGCTGCCAAGATTGAAAATCACTCAACTATTAGCAATATTGTCTCACCTGAATTGCCCCATTGATACCCTGTGTAAAAAGTGATGTTACACAGACCTGACAGTATCTAATCTCTGAAATTTCCTCACTACTTTAACCATATTTTTATTCATCTTTGATTGCCCGGTGGTTTAGTTTACACAGACATATTCCAAATAATTTTCTACTTCTCTGAAGCCCTAAATCCTAACTTCTCCATTTCTGTTTTCATCCCATTCCTTACTTCTGGTTATTATTATTATTATTATTATTATTATTTACTAAACTGCATCTTTAAGACTCTCTCAGCAAGAGTCTCTGAATGGAAGAATTTTGCAGACTATTTTGTCAGCAAATGGTCTTATTTCACCTTTATTTTTAAACAATAGTTTGACTAGGTGTAGAATTCTATGTTGGCAGTTATCTTGGCATTTTGAACATAATTTCACTATCTCTGGTCTCAGTTCTTGCTTATGAGATTTTACTGTCAGTCTAATTATAAATTTTCATAGTAATCTGATTTTTTTTAGTCTACTATTTTTAGAATTAACTGTATCTAATCTGCATTTTACTATTAAGTACCTCAGGATTTGCTATACTTTAATATTAGCATTAAAACTTTTTTTAATTTCTAGAATTTTCAACTCTTGAAACATATTTCTTACATCTATTTTCTCTGCTCCATATGGAAATTCAATTAGGCATTTTCTACTAATCTTACTTTCAAAATTTCTATTAATTTATTTTTCTGGACTACAGTTTTGCAAATCTTAAATCCAAGTTATTATTCTCCCCTTCAACTAAATTTATTAATTTTTATTTTTGTCAAACCCTCATTCTTTTTTTGTTAAGATTTGTGTTTTTTTGTTTTGTTTTGTTTTCTGTTTTGGGTTTTTGTGGGATTTTTATGAATCAGTGTCTCACTCTGTTGCCCAGACTGGAGTGCAGTGTTACGATCCAGGCTTATCACAGCCTCAACCTTCTGGACTCAGGTAATGCTCCCACCTCAGCCTCCCAAGTAGCTAGGACAGCAGTTGCATGCCACCACCCCTGACTACTTTTTTGTTGTTGTTGTAGAGACAAGGTCTTGCTATATTGCCCAGGCTGGTCTCGAGCTTTTGGGTTCAAGCAATCCTCCTGCTCAGCCTCCCAAAGTGCTGAGATTACATGTATGAGCCACAATCCCCAGCCATACCTGTTATTTTATTATAGTCTCTCTTTGCCTCTACAAACATTTTAAGCAGTTAATTTACAATCTCCTTTTCAAATTGTTTTATTGCCTTACTATCTGCTAAAGTTTCTCTGTTTTCTCCTTGTCTTTATTTTCTCTTAAGATAGTTTGCTTCCTCATGTGGTTTACAGTTTTTATCGCAAGAGTCTTTTCATGGTGATTTTAGTTTCTGTAGGAGTTCCATGAAAGTTTTGAGTTATTTAAATAGTCCTATTGAGGGGAACCAGATTTTTCTGCCCATATCCGATGGAATTCACCAGGTCCTGGACAAATTTCTAACTTAATTTCTCAATCTCGGTTTCTACAATACTCATGTGTCATAAATTCACAGCCAATAACTATATCTGGCAAAGATTCCAATGACTTTGCTTTGGAAAGGAGGTTCTTTGCTGCCAGGCTCCAAGAAATATTCAGTTTGAAATCCATGCCTCAGCAGAACACCCATCTTTTTCCCAGATAGGCATTAAAATCCTATTTCCATACCACCAGAGAATAGATACCCCTATATGCTACCGTGGTATCAATCTGCATGATTACCACATCTTTATTGATTAAACGTGGGGACTTTTTTTTTTCTGAGCTAGATGATATGTTTTAAATGTTGCTATATTTATATGTTTGTAATGTGAATGGGAAAAAGTTGCTGCATGAAACATTTACAAATATTCTGGGATAGACATTTGCCGAAATGAAATAAATTCATTTTACCAATGGCAACCCTAAGGCTCAAATAAATGAAACAGGTTGCAGAACACAAGCAGAGAAAACTGCTGAACTGGGCTTTAAAACCAAATATATACAACTTCAAGGCTGTATCTTTCTACTACTTCAAATTCACCATTTACAGTTAGAAAGCTTATTTATGTCAAGCTCAGATTACTACTCTAAAACACAAGCTCAGGTCCAGGGAAATAAGCTCAGCTGGACATAGAAACTGGTTACAGATTGACTTTTAAATTATTTTTACCTTATTCTTACTTCTGCCTATACCTTTTGAGACTTGATATGCTTTTATGCTCTATTTGTTCTTCCAACTCTAATCGGTCAACTACTACATTTGAACTTATCTGCTTTTGCCTCCTAAACTGACAAATCCCTGGGCTAATTATCAATTAAAGGCCTCAGTCCCACCTATAGCAATCTTGGAAGGGTATCAGAGCCCCATAATTGTATAATCGTCTTCCCTTATCTACATTTTTACTTTCCAAAGTTTTATTTACCTGGAGTAACCATGGCCTGAAAACATTACATGGAAAATTCCAGAAATAAACAATTCATAACTTTAAATTTGTAGACCACTCTGAATATCATGATGAAATCTCACGCTTCCCATTTGGGAGATGAATCTTGCCTTTGCCCAGCATATGCATGCTGTAGATTCTTTCAGTACACTGATTACTTATTAGCCCTCTCTGTTAACAAGTGAAATGTGGCAAGACCTTAGAGATTGTATTCAAATAACCCTTATTTTACTTAATGGATCCAAAGCATAAGAGTAGAGGGACTGACAATTCAGATATGCCAAAAAGCAGCCATAAAATGTTGCTTTAAGTAAAATGATCCAAGTTCTCAACTTAAGAAAAAAATTATATGCTTAGGTTGCTAAGATTTACAGTAAGAATATGAAATGCCTATCAATAAAATTTTGAAGAAGGAAAAAAATGTTCATGCTAGTTTTGCTGTCACACTTAAAATTCGCAAAAGTTACAGCCACAGTTCGTGATGAGCTTAATTAAGATGAATATAGCATTATATTTGTGTGTGGAAGACATGAACAGGAAACATGTTCCAGTCGAGGACAATATGTTGTATCAGAAAGTGTTGAGCCTATAAGAAGACTTTGCAAGGAATCCCCTGAAATCAGTGACACCAAGCCATTTACTACAAGTAAAGGATGTTTACATAGATTCAAGAATAAGTATGGGCCGAAAAATATTTTTAAAAAAAACTGACAAGGCTACATCTGTGGCTTGAACTTTATTATAGGTATGTATGTAAAGGAAAACGCATAGTATAGTTATAGGGTTCGGTACTATCCACAACTTCAGGGCATCCACTGGGTGTCTTGGAATGTATTTCCTTTGGGACAAATCTAATTAGGCCCTGTAGTAGACTCTGCTTCCCCAGACACCAAACTAGACCCAACTCAATATCTAGATATGTTCCCGATGATCTAGACATGTCAGGTAATGTTTCAGATTCAAGTTTATGGTCATTTATATTGCTTGGTTCAGAAGAGATTTGTAAAATAGTCTTTCTAATTTAAATAGCATTATTGTATACAAGAAACTGGTAAAAAGGGGATTCCAGAGATCAGTTAATCTGGGAAACTCAAGATAGCACAGTACTCTTTCAACCCTAGTTTAAAAAAGTTTTGCATTTAGGGGCCTGTATAACCTTGCTTAATCCAGAGGTCTGTAAATTTTTGAACTATGAGTTCTCCCCTACCTCTACCACCATTTTTATTTTAATGTAATGCTACTGAACCTTTGAGTAACACTTTGAGAAAATCTGGCTAGATATTTCCAAAGATAAAGCTATGAGCTTGGTCATCCCACTCTGATTCCATTTTCTTTTAGATAAATTTTGGATTGAATTTTGAATTAATTTAAGAATGTCAATGACTACGCTTTCTATTGAACTATTTTGAAAAAGTTAAATAAGATTAACATAAGTTTACATAATGCTTAGTATTTCTGAACTTTATTCAGAGTACTTCTTCCAGGTATTATGTTCTCTTTTCATGAGAAGTGTTTTTAAATCAAAATACTTTTTGTAAATAGTTTTAAGGAATTCATAGTCATTTCAAAATTTCAGTTGAAAGCTAACATTTACCTCACCAATTAAAAGCTTGTAATTCTCATTCTTCTATGTCATATGAGGCAGAAATCTCTTTTCATAATTTAAAAAGTAACTCTGTTGCATACCTGTTTTACAGTGACACTATGTAAAATAAAATAAATAGCATGTTGAAATAATTTTATAAGTGACTATACACATTAAGAATAAATGCCATTCAAATATAACCTATATTGACTAAATTTTGAACCTTAGGGATACCGTTAACTTTCTTGAAACTACTTGTGTAAATCACAAATCTACTTCTTGTCTAGAAAAATAATAATTAATTATAAAAATGTCTTGTTAATTTCATGAGAAGTGACAAAATATATTCTTTCCTTAACAGCTCTAAATGAAGGTTATTTAGACATGACTGCACAAACACAGTTTCTACATATTAACTGCTGCTGGGTATGCATTATTCTGGCAAACAGCAGTGCCAGAAAAATATATAAGACTAAAAAAAGTATAAACCTTCAAACAAACCATATGTATGAAAGAAAATAGCTTTAACAGATGTCTCATTTCTAGAGTTTTATGTACTAAATCTTGGTAAATAATGATTTGAATTATTCTTCCAGGCCAATACCTAGACCTCAATTTAACAATTGACTTTGGTCACCCTGGGAAACATATAAAGACCCTTGTCTCTATTAAAAATTAAAAATTAAAAATTTAGCCAAATGTGGTAGTATCTGTAGTCCTAACTACTCAGGAGGCTGAGGCAGGAGGGATCGCTTGAGCCTAAGAATTCAGGGTTAGAGCAAGCTGTGACTGTGCCACCACACTCCAACCTGGGTGACACAGCAAGACCTTGTCTCAAAAAAGCAAAACCAAACAAAACAAAAACAATAGAATTTGGAAAGAAACTTCTATGGGCAGTAGGAATCCGCCCACCTAGAGAAGACAGTGCTATACATGCAAGTGAATTCCACAGGGGTAGGATATCCAGTGAAAGGTTTTTGAGACATCAGTCATGAGAAACAGATCCTAAACAAGGAGACTCATCATCTCATTCTATAAGATTTCTGTTACCTTCTGGGTCAGTATCAGAAACTATAATGATGCAGACAGGGAAACAAATAGGAAAAACAAACTCAATGCAACATGATCAAGATGGTCTGGCTATCTCAGCAAGTAGGTTGCAAGTTTTTGAACAAGTGTGTGGACTTACAAATAATCTTTCAAAGGGAAAAACATTAAAAACCGAACACTTTGAGGGGGGATTCTGTGCCCTTATATCAATGGCAGTTAAGAGGATTTCCATTTTAAAGGATGAGAATTATTAGACTCAGAAAAAACTTTTGACAAAATCCAGCATTCCTTCTTGATTAAAAACCCTTGAGCACGTAGGCACAGAAGAAACATTCCACAAAACAGAAAGGGGTATCTACTATAAACCCACAGTAAACATATTGCTAACGGACAGAAATTGGAAGCATTTTCCCTGAAAATGGGAACAAGACAAGGTTGCCAACTCTCACCACTCCTGTTTAACACAGTGCTTGAAGTCCTAGCTAGAGCAATTAGGCAAGAGAAGGAAATCAGGGATATTCAAATAGAAAAGAAGAAGTCAAGCTATCCCTCTTTGTAGACAATATGATCCGATACCTTGACACCCCAAGGGAATCTATCGAAAACCTCCTTATGCTAATAAGTGACTTTGGCAAAGTCTCAGAGTACAAAATCAATGTGCAAAAGACAGTCGCATTTCTATATGCCAACAATAAACAGGCAGTGAACCAAATAAAAAGCACAATACCATTCACAATAGCCACACACAGGCAAAATACCTTGGCATCTCCCTAACCAGAGAAATGAAAGACCTTTACAATGAAAACTACATAGCCTGGCTCGGTGGCTCAGCCTGTAATCCCGCGCCTTTGGGAGGCTGAGGTGAGTGGATTGCCTGAGCCTGCGAATTCCAGACCTGCCTGGGCAACTTGGTGAGACCTCATCTCTACAATAAATTAAAAATTAGCCGAGTGTGGTAGCGCGCACCTGTAGTTCCAGCTACTTGGAAGGCTGAGGCGGAAGGATCGCCGGAGCCCAGCAGGTTGAGGCTGCGGTGGCCGGGAGCAGCCACTGCACTCCAGTCTGGGAGACAGAGTGAGACTCCATCTCAGAAAAAAAAAAAAAAGAAAGCTACAAAACATTACTCAGAGAAATCAAAGATGACACAAACAAATGGAAAAACATCCCATGCTCACAGGTTGAAATAATCGATATTGTTAAGACGTTCATCCTACCCAAGGTCATCTACAGATTCAATGCAAAACCCATCAGATTACCAACACCGTTCTTCTCAGAACTGGAAACAACAATACAGTAATTCATATGTAATCAAAAAAAAGAGCATGAACAGCCAAAACAATCCTTAGCAAAAGAAACAAGTCAGGAGGTATCACAATTCCAGATTTTAAACTTTACTATAAGGTTGCAATATTCAAAACACCTGGTACTGGTACAAGAACAGGCATATAGACCAAAAGAACAGGATAGAGATTTCAGAAGCAAAAACTCAATCTCTCAACCAACTCATCTTTGACAAAGTCATCACTAGCAGTCGCTGGGGAGAGGAGATCTTAAAATAAGCAAATGGCACAAGGAAAACTGGCTGACAGCATGCAGAAGAATGAAACAGGATCCCTACCTATCACCATATACAAAAAATCATCTCTAAATGGATCAAAGACCTAAATGTAAAACCTCAAACTATAAGAATCTTAGAAAATGCAGGAGACATCCTAAAGTGCATTAGAATAGGCAACTAATTCTTGATCATAACCCCAAAAGAATATGCTGTAAAAGTTAAGATAGACAAGTGGAACTTTAAACTGACAAGCTTTTGCACAGCAAAAATAGACTATCAAGAAAGCAGGAAGACAGCCCACAGAATGGGAAAAAATATTTGCTAACTGTGTATCTGACAAAGGCCCAACATCCAAGATCCACAAGGAACTCAAATGAGCCAAAAGGATAAACCAAACAACCCAATTAAAAAGTGGGCAAAAGACAGGCATAGACAATTCTCAAAAGAATACATACAAACAGCCAACAGACACATGAAAAAATTCTTAGCCTCATGAATTAACAGAGAAATGCAAATCAAAACCACATTGAGATAACACCTGACTCCAGTAAGAATGACCATAATTAATAAAACAGGAAACGGCAGATGCTGGTGAGGATGTGGAGAAAAGGGAATGCTTCTACACTGTTGGTGGGAGTGCAAACTAGCTTAACCTCTATGGAATACAATGTGGCGGTTTTTAAAAGAATTAGAAATTGACCTTCCATACAACCCAGCAATCTTCCTTCTGAGAATATGACTGGTGAAACTCAGATCATTCTGCAAAAAAGATACCTGCACATGCATGTTTATTGCAGCACTATCCACAACAGCAAAAACATGGATCCAACCCTGTTGTCCATCAAAAGTGGACTGGATAAAGAAAATGTGGTACATATACACAATGGAGTACTACACAACTATAGAAAAGGACAAAAGTATGGACTTTGCAGCGACCTGGATGGATTTAGAGTCCATCACATTTAGTGATCTATCACAGAAACAAAGACCTGAATATCACATGTTTACCTTATAAGTGGATCTTGAACACTTATGACAATACTACAAGAGAGGGATAGGCAGTAGTGAGAGAATGCCAGGGGAAGAAGGTGGGGGCATGTAACATCACTAAGAGTTCCTGACCCTAAACCAGGGGAAGTGAGGACAAGTCGGGGGCCCACACTTCACCTGCACATAAGCTACTTATGTACCTAAGCCTGACTTGTACCCCAGTCTTTAAAATACGGTAAAATAATAAAGAATGCAAATTATATTGAGCTAGGCAACCAGTTAAAAAATTATTAAGCACAGGAAGAACTTCCTGACATTGAGAATCTTTCACCAAAGAAATTGGTCCCTACTGTATATAATGCAATCTATTTTGGAATCCTTTAAAATCAGGTTGGATTTTCATTGATTTTGGAAAGAAGAGAGCAGATGATGAGAGAAGATGATGATGAAACGATGGATAAAATGAGCACTCTAGATCATCACGGTTTGAGGAAAATCTAATACCTCAGCTTCTCCTAAATATTAATTACATTTTATCAATATGTTATGACTAAAGTAAGTCACTATCATACTCTACAATTGTGTTTCATTGTCTGTATCTAAAAAGTAGTTCATGATTATCCATACTAGTTTAGTTACTAATTTGTCTTTACTCCTTAATCTCATTATTTCACATCTATTTTTTCTGGAAATTTGAAAGAAGTTTCACAGTTACAGTTTTTATAAAAGTGGTATACAATGTGAATATGTAAAAAAGCTTTCGTGGTTTATGCCTTTGTATACAGATCCGCTAACCTTCTGATTTTATAATTTGTAAATATTCTAACAGTGAAATTAATCATGGCAACTTACTGAGAATTTATTTTTAAATTGATACACTCGCAAAGAGAATGAGCAGGCGATTCATGAGACTTTAATAAACAGAGGTAGATAATCACTTTAGACAAAAAGTAATAAACCTAAAATGTCTTACACATTAGAGCACTACTTCACATCTTGAGGTATTCCAATTTTAAGAGGATCCTGGCAAACCAATAGCTATTTCTTTCAATAAATGGCATTGATAAAAAGGAAATAATTACATTTATCACAAGTCTTTATTTTTCTTTGCCTTAAATCTAGACAGCTAATAGAAAAATAATCTAGATTTTTAAAACATATGTTACATGCATTGCACATTAAAGAATGAAGTTCAAAATATAGGTATTTCATTACTCATTCATATATAATGTATATGCAGCAGTAGTTCACTGATACTGCATTTTATGTCACTGATTTGGCATGGTATCTTTTCACAATGTGTCCCAGATGTTATATAAAGTTCTGAGCATGTATAAAAATGTGTACACATACATGTGATGTGTGTGTTTCAATGGGGGAAGATTGAACAATAGCCTTCATAACTCTAATAAGGTTACTATTGAGAACATATGAAAGTTTACTCTATTTATAAACATTTAAAAAGGTTTTAGTGAGCATGTAAATAAAACGTGTACTGCTTTATGGACTTTCAATCTGACAACTGACAACATACATTTTTCTGGACAATTATCAAGTACGTGTTGATACAGCTGTTGCCATGTTAAAAAAAGTTTAGCATCTACTGCAGCTTCAGCTAGTTGAACGTTGCTCTTTTTCTTAAATAGGTAGCAATGGCTTGTGACTTAAAACAGTCAATCCCTAAAATCTAGATTGCCAGTAAAAATAAAATCTTAACCTTTTAAAAATTGAGGGAAGGAAGAAGATAATTTCAACTGAACAAATAACTAGTGAGCTCAAACACTGAAAGGTGTATTTCTACAAATGAGCAGTGTTTCACAAAATCCAGGAATTGTACCCAAAGGAACAAAATTTTCAGTAGAGAACACACATTTGTCTATAGTATAACTTTATAAACCCGGCTCGGTGGCTCAGCCTGTAATCTCGCACTTTGGGAGGCTGAGGTGAGTAGATTGCCTGAGCCTGCAGGTTCGAGACCTGCCTGGGCAACTTGGTGAGACCTCATCTCTACAGTAAATAAAAAAAATTAACCGAGTGTAGTAGCGCATGCCTGCAGTTCTAGCTACTTGGAAGGATGAGGCAGAAGAATCGCAGGAGCCCAGCAGGTCGAGGCTGCAGTGGCCGGGAGCGGCCACTGCACTCCAGTCTGGGTGACAAAGTGAGACTCCAACTCAAAAAAAAAAATAAAATAAAAAGTATAATTTTATAATAAAGCCTCCACTATTTCATATTGTGCTTCTATATGTAGCCTTGTATCGAAGCCTGGAAAACTTAATGTCTTTGCATGGCTAAAAGCTTTTTATTGGTTTGTTTAGTTCTATTTTGTTCATAGCAGATGAGGCAATATTACTTGTCAAACAATGAGTATTAAAAAATATTAAGGATTTCTTTTAGCTCAATTACATTAACAATTCTGCTTTATAAGAGAGGATAATATGAGATGATAAAAGCTGAGTTCATACAATTTATATTCATCTTCCAATGTTAAAACAATATTTAAAATGTTCTATTTGAAGAGCAAGTTACACAAACACTTCATTTCTTTCTTAATTATTTATTGTTTATTTATTGTTTATTTTATTTTATTTTATTTTATTTTATTTTATTTTATTAGTCAGAATCTCACTCTGTTACCCAGGCTGGAGTGTAGTGGCATGATCTTGACCACCGCAGCCTCAACCTACTGAGCTTAGGCAATCCTTTGTCTCAGCTTTCCAAGTAGTTGGGACTACAGGCATGCGCCACCATTCTCAGCTACTTTTTGATTTATTATAGAGACAAGTTCTCACCATGCTGCTCAGGCTGTTGTCAAACTCCTGAGCTCAGGCAATCCTGCTGCTTTGGCCTCCCCAAGTACTGGGATTACAGGTGTGAGACAGCGTGCCCAACCTGCACTTCATTTCTTATTGTCGTTTTTTCAACTTTCTGATGAGAATTACTTTAAAGCTTACACTCCATATTTTAAACACCTATTGAAATTAAATACAGTCTTCATTTTTCCCTTTATTGTATAAGAAAGAGAGACAACTTATTTATATTTGAATTTAGGAACTTAGAGCACATCTCTCCTTTTTGATTGTGATTATTTAACTATTGTCTGAAATATAGACATCCTTTTTTTCATGTCTGTGGACATGATCTTGGCTTTTAAAGTTTTCTTGTATATTTGTGACATGATATGTATCTATTTTAATTACAAAAATAATTCCACATCTTTAAAAACTCAAGTTGACTTACTATGAGGAGAAAAAGTAAGTTAAAAATGAAGGACAAACCAGCAAAATAGTTCACTATGGTGTAGTCTCACTCTACTTACTCTCCAGACGATCTTGGTGAAATTCCAAGCTTTTTTCTAATACCCTCATTCAAAATTGACTCGCTTGTATTTCTCATTCACTATTTAATCTTTTCTGCCATGATGAACTTTGCTCACCTCAACTAAGGGAAGTACACATGCATCCAAACCCATGTCCAACTCTCAGCCTTCTCTTACAAATCGCCATGCACTTTATCTTGTCAAGATATATGTTAATCATATCTCTATATTTATAAAAATAGGAAATTATCTCATGTCTTTAAAACAAATTCTTCCTTAAGTAACAAAAAAAGGTATATGTCCCACAGCACATAGGCTTGGTTGTAATATATGTTGCAGCTACTAGTCCCGGAAGCAAGCACCAAGGCAGATTTTTCTCTTTATTCTTCCTCCTCCTCATTTATTTCTCATCACTGCTAAGAGCCTCCTTTTTTTCCATTTCTGCTTTCTACTGCTATCTTGTCATTGGTTTGCATGTAGCTCCATTCTAGGAACACCAAAATAGTGAACTCAGTGACAAATCACATAATCTTTCAACTCAGGTAACTATACTTTGTGTTCTATTTCTAAACTCCTGAGGCAGAAAATTATGCTTGTGAATCTTGGTACCATTTTTCTCCCTTGGTGGCCTGAGGTAGAGTTTTTTGGGATGAAAAGTTCAGACCATGGGAAATGCAGGTTCTACAAGAAAAAGACAAGGCAAAGGGAAAAGGGTCGCCATTTCCGATAAAACTGAATTTATAGAAATAATATAATATACAATAGAAAATAGTGGAGAATTGAAAAATGATTTTTGTCTTCTATATGCAGTATTTTTGAGCAACATTCTGCAAGGTGTGGCGGACATGCTTGGGGATCACTCAGAGAAAGAGAGGAAGTTGGCTATTGAGGGGAGATAGAATGGGTAAAATGAGGGACTCAACTTTCCAGAGTAGCACACAGGCTTAATTTTATTCTTGACATATTCTATTGAAATTCTACTTAAAATATTATTTGAAGAAAAGGTCATGCTTTAAAAAAAATCGAAAACTACATTAGATAATTCTTTTGCAAAAGTTATTATATGCTTATACCAATTTATCAATACAAACTAAACTGAGATAAATAGAGCTGCATTTAGATGACTGAGTATCAATAAAATGGCTAATAATGCCAGATTTGTGTACTAGTCCCTCTGATCTCAATTGCATTTCACATTTGACAAGCTAGATACTCACCAATAATCAATAATGACATTGATGAGATATAACTATATAGTGAGTGCCTTGATTAAAGTACAAACAGGATATTCTTTATATATTTTTATAATTGGCAAAAGAATGTCTAGATAGTTCATAAGTAAGTTTTAACAATAGATGTTAACAAAATAGAATTTATGGGGTTTCATAAGTACCCTCGTGCTGGAATATTCATGTGCCTTGCAGACTTAATAACCTCCTCAAACTTTCCCATACTTTCTTCAATGGAACAGTTGATATTCTTCTTGCTAAAAGATTCAGATGCAGCACCAAAAACTGATATCTCAGTGGCTCCAGCCGCAACCTGAAAAATATAATTTACAGCCAAAAGTTAATAATTTCAAAGATGTGACAGCAAATAGAAGAAAGACTAATTACTCTACAAAGTCATGTTTGTATTCTTTAATATTTGCCATAGAATTTAAAATTGAATCCCTCTTATCCTGCCATATATACCTTATTGAAATGTAAAAATTGTTTATAATGTAATAATTCCACAAACTGTAATACTCCTAAGTCTATAAGACACAAAAACACAATGATAAGGTTCCAATTTCATTTCATCTTTCATAAACTACATATTATCTTCAGAAATGCTTTAGCCTTAATTATGGAAAATACTAGCACCCCAAAAAGACCTTTATTATCAAGAAAAACATTATTTTCAAATGAATTATTAATACAGAGGATAGTAAATGCTTCTGTTTTTCTTCTTTCCTACAATCCAATAGAAAAATATTTTTCCAATTCATTATTTATATTTTGCCCAAATTTTATTCCCATTGCCTAATCTAGCTTCCATTTTTTTTGGTACCTTGACTTCTATGCCCATAATTTGTGTGCCTAATGCTTTAATCAACTTGCCAGTCTTTAAACCTAAAATATTATTCTAATCAGTTTCCATTTGCCCTTTCATCAGCTTTCTTTCTTTCCCACAGCCTTCTCCAGTGACTTGTTTTCAAATGTCAAACCTCCTAACTTTTCAGTTGGAATTTTAAGACTTTCTGTTAATATATCTCTAGCACTTGTCTAGGTCCTGCCCTCTCATTCCTATTAATACACTGAGAAAAAAAAAAACAGAACAAAGTTATGTTATTATTTCCCCCCTCAAACATTTAAAAAAATAAATTGACATCTATGACTCTGCCCAAAATCAGTTTTCAATCTCTAAAATAAAAATCCTATTAGTAGACACCTATTTACCAGTACTGTTTTTAGTACATTATGTGCCCTTTTTGCAAGCCACAAACAAGTCTGTGAACTGTTATTAGACCCATTTTCCAGTTGAAAATACTGTTGAACAAAAAAACTGAAAACCTAGCATGACATTATGCAAGTAGTAAAAGTTCTAGAGTCATGTTTTGAGGGCAAAATTGCCTGACTCCCAAGCCAAAATTTTTCCACTATATTGCTTGCCCTTCTAAACTATCATGAGGTTTTCCTCTCAGCATCTACTTCAAGATGGAGACATTCTCTGCTTTGTTAGAACCACTGGAAGGTAGCAATATCTATAAAATATTTTTAGAATGCCTCTTTCTTTAAAATGCAATAAAAATTTTATCAAATCAAACACACACAAAAAAATGGCTCTAATAAGATACACTCAAAGTAGATACACTAATTAACACCCCACAACCTCAATTTTACACAATACATAAGTCTCAAATACATAACTGAAAAATATTCATTGGCACCAGAAATAGCTGCTATAAACCATAATAAACCCATGTAAGGATAATACCTTAAAATTAAAGGAGTTCTTCTAGTAATTATTAAAACTTTTACTGAAATCATATAAATTCCTAAGTCACATAGGATCAGAAAAAAACAAACTCGAAGAGAAATAGGAAAAGTCACTAGAGGCAGATACAATGACAATGGTTAGAAAATAACAGAAACAAAAAAAGTTGTCAAAAATAGTCATCAATTTCAATAATATTAACAATTATTAAATCGCATTAAGAAATGTTTAAGTTGTACTCTATATTACTTACTTAAGAGGAACGTACAAAATGCACTCTAAAAAATTCATGAAAATGGAAAACTATTTTTATGTTTGGTTATTGAACGATTAAACTGGAAGAGCCATTAATGTAGATTACTTTAGTCCTGAATGATGCCATGAAGATACTGAGCTTTATACATCTGTGTTAGTATATTAGCACAGCATTTATATAAGATTATAAATAAGTTACACATGACACCATTTTAACTTTGTAAGGCTCTTTAAAACAATAAGAGGCATATTAGTTTTAGAAAAATGAGGAGCATACTTACAGCACGGTGAAAACCCTGAAGATTAGGAGTAAGAACAGGATAGCGAATTCCTGGATATTGATGAATGCCTTTCATCACCTCAGTGTGATCTGCCATCTTAAATACATAATAGTTACATTTTGAATATTCTATCAAGCATGGTTTTAATTTTTCAGGTAGGCTATAGTTACATATGCAATTGTACTCTATAAATTAATGCTTGAAATAAAACTATGACAGAGAAAAGTAGTGCTAAAGAAAAGTAGTGCTCAGTGCCATAAATACATAATATCTAGACATGAGTTTAACTAATTCACATAACAGGATCTGGCAAGACGAATGATTACAGATAAGAATTCTGAATTCTATTATTTTCATTTGACCAACCTTTATTTTCTTCTTTTCATTTAATGGTTCAAGGCTCAAATACTCCTGAGACTGGGGAGAGTTCAAAAGGTAATATACTATCCATTTACCATCCACATAAAAATTTTATGTCTAAATAATTTTCAGTGTATGAAATTTTAAAATGCTTAGTACAATATAAATTACACATATTCTTAGGAATAGTTTAACAAGTCTGAGATCTTAAAAGGTTATTGATTAGCATAGGTGTTTTTGTAGTAATAGTTATAAGGCTTTATGTGGTGCTATTACAATACTACCATGTGTTCTCATAATTTGAGCAAATGAGCACAATATTCAGCTGAAAAATTTAACTCACCCTGTCAAGACTTTATTTTCTGTATCTATAACAAAATCAACTTTGAATTAAAATATCAAATTTACTAATATGCTACAAAGTCTATGAATTAGCCTCTTAAAGTATTAACTAATAGTCAGATCCCATAGTCATCACACAGAGAAATTGCCATTGACATTACCATGAGCCTTACATGTATAAAAAGAATAAATTATAGCATGAATAATTAATATAAGAGACATATAAGCAGTGGAAAGTATACAAAATGACCATGGAGAAAGCTATGAAAACATCAAACTAAAATTGGCATCCTCAGTAGGGGAATGAAAAACAAAAAGCTATTGTTTTTTATTCTATACATTTTGGCTTGTTATAATAAGACTGCATTATGTTTAAATTTTTAACAAAGAAATAAAAACTAAATTGACCAAAACATAGGTGATTTCTTAACATAGATAATGCCTTAGAAAAATATAAAATATGAGGACTTCCGCCAAGATGGCAACGGGGCAGCTCGGTCTGTGAGACTCTCCACCGAGGAGAACACAAGGAGACTCGGGTTCTCTCCCCGGAGGCTGCAGATCCCATCGTCGGCAGCCTGCTCTTCACATGGAGCTCAGCCGTAGATTTCGCTGAGGCATCACTGCGGTCTGGGCAGCTACTGTGGCTGCCGCTGCTGTGGCTGCCGCACAGCTGGCACCCCTTCCACATCACACTGCCAGTGCCTGAGGTGAGCCGGCTCCAAGGCAGGCATTATACATCGCACTGCCTGTGCCTGAAGTGATCCACGACTTCAGACCTTGAAACCCTTGTGAGCAAGATCTGCTGAGGTCTACTACCACTGAGATGTCCTGCCAGGCCGTGGGTCTCCTACCATGTGCCTTGAGGCAACATCTCCCCCCCTTAGGGGCAAGCAAGCTTCTGAGATAAAGACCATCTAGAACGAGGGATAACACCACCTGCTGGCGTTTCAAGGTAACAACACCAAAAGAGGAAAAATGGAAGCCTGACAGACACAGGCCAGATCTGAGTGGTGAACGGGGCAGTCATGAACTGAATGATGATCTGAACTGCCCTTCACAACAGGCCAGGGGCAACTGATCCTAACTATGAACAAACTTACCAGCCTGAAAAGACAGCTAGAAATCAGAGCTGAAAGGACATTCGACTTAAACAAAAAGTCTCAGCGTGTGCTTGATTGGTTCCGTTAGTCTACTAGTAGAACCAATCTATTCCTTCTATTTTGTTCCCCCCGCTTTTTTTCCTCCTTCTTTTCCCTTCTTTTCTTCTCTCTGTAACCCATATCTTTGTATAGAGGAATAGCACACCAATAAGTAGGTTGGCAAGCTTGTATATTAGTAACATTGTTTTAGTTTTTTTTTTTTGTATGGGAGTTGGTTAGTTTGTAGCCGTGGTCTATTGTTTTTATATGTTTCAATTTTTGTCTCTCTCTCCATTTGTTGGTACACTCATCTGTTTTCACCCTTACTCCTCTCTCTCTCCACCCCCTTTTTCCTCCCACTGCCTGCTCCATTCTCTTCCCTCTGGTAACTGCATTTTATTTCAGGGAGTAAACCTACAACCCCACTGCACTGACAGATTCCAAGGTAGTGGGAAGTGAGTTTCAGATTATTCATACACCTGTCAGCAGATACCAGGACCTGCAGATAGATTTTGAATCATAGCTCCTCCCTTAAGTAAATCTCAAAACTGCAAAAAGGACCACCCCCAACCTACAGTGCAACTCCAGAATTGAACAAAGTAAGAGGACATACATAAAGAAGAATAGGAGGTTTAACAAACAGAAGTAAAAACAACCCCTCCACCCCTGAATAACAGATTAAAGAAGACAGTGCCGTGGAGGGAAGGAAAAAGTAGGGAAGAGATAAAAACAGCAACAACAACAACAACAAAAATACAATGAAAACAACAACAAAAGCACAAATGAAGAAAAACCGAAAGAAGAATATAGGTCTCACACAGACCACTGGGAGTTCAGACACTGAGAAAACAGACTTCGAAACACAAACAATGAAGAGCCCCCAGAATGACTGGTCACATGAAACAAACCCAGACATCAACACAGTAATAGAGAGAATAAAAAAAATCGAGGAGAGACAAGAGGAAAATAGGAAGGAGCTGATGTCAGAAAAAAACAGCAGTAAAGAATACTGTGATGGAAATAATAACAAACTAATAAGCATGGAAAGCAGAATTAGCCAAGCAGAAGAAGGAATCTCAGAG
>NW_007258844.1:189315-191568 GCF_000164805.1 Carlito syrichta
AAAATCCTAGCTGGACTCAGTGGCTCAGCCTGTAATCCTGCGCCTTTGGGAGGCTGAGGTGAGTAGATTGCCTGAGCCCACGGATTCGAGACCCGCCTGGGCAGTGAGACCTCATCTCTACAATAAATCAAAAAAATCAGCCGGGCGTGGTAGTACATACCTGTAATTCCGGCTACTTGGGAGGCTGAGGCAGAAGGATCACCGGAGCCCAGCAGGTCGAGGCTGCGGTGGCCGGGAGCGGCCACCTCACTCCAGTCCAGGCAACTGAGTGAGACTCCAACTCAAAAAAAAAAAAAGAAAGAAAGAAAAAATCCTAAAGGCAGCAAGAGAAAAGGGTCATACTACCTACCAGGGAAGACCAATTAGAACAGCAGCAGATTTATCTACAGAAACCCTCCAGGCTAGGAGAGCTTGGAACCCTATCTTTAAAGTTCTAAAAGATAAACAATTTCAACTGAGAATAACCTACCCAGCCAAGCTAAGCTTCATCATTAAGGGAGAATTGAAATCATTCCCAGATATCCAATCCCTAAGAACCTACACTGCCACCAGACAACTTCTACAAGAAACACTCAAGAAAGTATTGAACACAGAAGAAAAGGAAAAAAGAACAACAATGTTCTTCACAAGAGTGTAGGCAACAGATTAAAAACACACATGAATCAACTCCAGAACCAAAAGGAAGACAACACACAAACAGAAAGAACAACAACTCTGAAAGAACATTATGATAGGGATCAGCCCTCACATTTCAATAATTAGCTTGAATGTGAATGGACTAAACGCACCACTGAAAAGACATAGAATGGCAAAATGGATAAAATATCACCAGGCAACAATTTATTGCCTTCAAGAGACTCACCTCACTAGAAAGGACACTCATAGACTCAAAGTAAGAGGGTGAGAAACAAATTTTCAGGTGAACGGAACACAAAAGAAAGGGGGAGTCATGATCTTAATCTCAGACAAAATACCCTTTAAGCTATCAAAAATCAAAAAAGATACAGAAGGCCACTACATAATGATAAAAGGTTCAATCCATCAACAAGAAATATCCATACTAAACATATATGCACCCAACATAGGAGCACCAACTTTCATAAAGCAGCTTCTGGGTAAACTACAAAAAGATATCAACTCCAACACCATCATAGCTGGGGACTTCAATACCCCACTCACAACCCTAGACAGATCATCAAGACAAAAAATCAGCAACGAGATCTGAAACCTCAATGTGACTCTTGACCAAATGGATTTAATTGATACCTACAGAACACTCCATCCAAGACCACAGAATATACATTCTATTCATCCCCACATGGAATGTACTCTAAGATAGACCACATACTTGGCCATAAATCAAGAATAAGCAAATTTAAAAGGACCGAAATTTTACCATGTACCTTCTTGGACCACAGTGGAATAAAAATAAACATTAAAACCAACAAGGCCCCCCCCAAACCCACAAAGACATGGACACTAAACAGCATGATGCTAAGCAACTCCTGGGTCAACAATGAAATCAAAACAGAGATTAAAAGGTACCTAGAAACAAATGAAAATGAAGAAACATCTTACCAAAATCTCTGGGATGCCATGAAAGCTGTAGTAAGAGGGGAATTTATATCCCTACAAACGCACATGAAGAAAATGGAAGGATCACAAATTAATAGCCTAACAAGCCACCTAAGAAAGTTGGAAAGCAAGACCACCAAAACCCTAATTTCAGCAGAAGAATCCAGAGCACCAAAATAAAAGCCCAAATCCAGGACATAGACAAAAAGATAATACAAAAAATCACTGAAACAAAAAGCTGGTTCTACGAAAGGATAAATGAGATCAATGGTCCCCTAGCTAGACTGACCAAGAAAAAGAGAGAAAAAAGTCTAAATTAACACAATCAGAAAAACAAAAGATGAAGTCACATTCGACCCTGAAGAAATACAAAAGATCATTAGAGACTACTATGTACACTTGTATGGAAACAAACTTGAAAACCATAAGGAAATGGAGGACTTTCTAACATCACACAACCTACCTAGGTTGAAACAAGAAGAAATTGAGACTCTAAATAGACCAAAACGATGAAGGAAATTGACTACATAATAAGAAAACTACCTACAAAAAAAAAAGCCCGGGTCCAGATGACTTTCCAGCAGAATTCTGCAAGACATTTAAGGAGGAGCTGATACCAATCCTACTGAAGGTATTCACAGGCAATTGAGAAAGATGGAATTCTCCCCAAATCATTTT
>NW_007258844.1:191822-196746 GCF_000164805.1 Carlito syrichta
CCCCTGAAAACTGGAACAAGACAAGGATGCCCACTCTCACCCCTCCTGTTCTATATAGTATTGGAAGTCCTGGCTAGAGCAATCAAACAAGAGAAGGTAATCAGGGGTATCCAAATAGGAAAAGAGGAAGTCAGTTATCTCTCTTTGCAGATGACATGATTATGTACCTTGAAAACCTAAGAGAAACTGTCAAAAACTTCCTTATTCTGATAAAGGACTTTGGCAAAGTCTCAGGATACAAAATAAATGTACAAAAGACAATCGCATTTTTTTACACCAATACTAAACAAACAGAAACCTGAATAAAAAGCACAATTCCATTCACAATAGCCACACAAAAAATGAAATACCTTGGCATCTTCCTAACCAGAGAGATGAAAAACCTTTACAATGAAAACTACAAAACACTGCTCAAAGAAATCAAAGATGACACAAACAAGTGGAAAAATATTTCATGCTCATGGATTGGAAGAATCAACATTGTGAAGATGTCCATCTTACCTAAGGCAATCTACAGATTTAATGCAATACCCATCAAATTACCAGCACCATTCTTCTCAGACTTAGAAAAAACAATACAGTAATTCATATGGAAACACAAACAACCAAGATTAGCTAGAACAATCCTCAACAAAAAAAACCAAAACAGGTGGTATCACATTACCAGACTTCAAACTTTACTATAAAGCTACGATAATCAAAACAGCTTGGTATTGGTACAAAAACAGGCATATAGATCAATGGAATAGAATTGAGATTCCAGAAGCTAAACTTCAATTTCTCAACACACTGATTTTCGACAAAGCCTCCACCACCTACCACTGGGGAGAGAAGAACCTATTCAGTAAATGGTGCTAGGAAAACTGGCTGACCACATGCAGAAGACTCAAACAAGACCCCTATCTGTCCCCATACACAAAAATTAACTCTAAATGGATCAGAGACCTAAATGTAAAACCTCAAACCATAAGAACCTTAGAAAATGTAGGACACATCCTTATAGAAATTGGAACTGGCATCCAATTCCTGAACAAAACCCGAAACCCACAGGCCATAAGAGATAAGATAGACAAGTGGGACCTCATTAAACTGACAAGATTCTGCAAAGTCAAAGAAACCATCAAGAGAGCAGGGAGACAGCCTACAGACTGGGAAAAAGTATTTGCCAACTCCAGGTCCAACAAAGGCTTAACATCTTGGATCTACAAGGAACTAAAACGTGCTGAAAAGAAAAAAAACAAACAATCCCATTATAAAGTGGGCAAAAGATATGAACAGACACTTCTCAAAGGAAGACATCCGAGCAGCCAACAGACACATGAAGAAATGTTCAACCTCACTAATCACCAAGGAGATGCAAATCAAAACCACACTGAGATGTCACCTAACTCCAGTCAGAATGGCAATTATCAATAACTCAAAAATTAACAGTGGCTGGAGAGGGTGTGGTGGAAAGGGAACACTCCTACACTGTTGGTGGGAGTGCAAACTGGTGCAACCTCTGTGGAAAACAGTGTGGTGATTCCTAAAAGCTCTAAATATCGACCTCCCATATGACCTTGCAATCTCCCTACTGGGAATATACCCTGAAGAACTCAAATCACTCTACCAAAAAGATACCTGCACACGTATGCTTATCGCAGCATTGTTCACAATAGCAAGAACCTGGAATCAACCATACTGTCCATCAAAAAGAGGACTGAATTAAAAAAATGTGGTACACATACACGATGGAATACTATGCAGCCATAAAAAAGAACAAAATCATGAACTTTGCAGCAAGCTGGATGGAACTAGAGTCAATAATACTGAGTGATCTCTCACAGAAACAAAGATCTGAGTATCACATGTTCTCACTCATATAGCAGACCTTGAACATCCACTGTAATACTATTAAAAAAAAAAAGACTGACAGTAGTGGGAAACTATGGGGGGGAGGGGAAGGGAGGTGGGATTAACGGTAGTTAGTATCTCTCTGGGGACAGGGAGACATCCCTTATCAACAAGGGTGCCTGAACGAAGCATATTTGTATACCTAACCCTAAACTGTACCCCACAATATCAAAATAAAAAATATTGATATATAAAAAAGAAAAATATAAAATATTTTAATATTTACTCTTACTGGTTCATCAGTTTTATCAACTCCCAAATAAATGACAATAGAATTAAATTTAATACTTTCAATGAGTATAATTTGGATTAATAGAATGAGTTTTTAAGTACATATTAAATTTAAAATTAAACACCCAAGATGCAGAAAGTACCTTACATTGACTGCCATCATGCCTCATTGACATTTAAGCTTGCATGTTTCATTCAATCCAAACACATTTATGTGTGTTTAACATGTGATCCTTGCTCACATATTTCAATAGTATCACATCTACTGTCCCCACCCAACCCATTCCCCTCCTTTACAAAACTATCTACATATTCATTTACAATGCATAAAAGCCAAGTCTCTCATTTCATTCTAAGCCCACCTGACTTTAATCTAGATGGTTACCAAGAACCTCCTATGTCTAAAGCTCTATGTTAGATCCTGTGGGAAACACAAATACAGTGAGGTTTTTGCACTGAAATATTAGGTTGATGCATAAGGTCATAGTGTGTTTTTTGGCATAGCAACACTGCAGTGTTGGGAGTTTATTGTTTGTCATTTGTCATTTGGAGTGATAGTGTTGTGATTGTGAATAGACCTTGCATTTTGTAGATTTGAAGAAAGTGAGTGCTATTTGTGGGCTAAAGGAGATGGAGTGTCAAGTAGAAAAAATCCAAACATCTCCAATATAGTCTTCTGTTTGTGTTTAACAGAAGAATAAAAGCAGTGGAGCAGCTCAAAACATCTGTGGTATGTATGGGGAGAATGCCATCAGGGCAAGCATGGGAAAAAATGGTTTTGTTGTTTCAAAGAGGGCTACTTTGACCTGAGTGATTCTCCACATTCAGGAAGACCACTGGGCTTTGATGAAAACTGTTTAAACGTTTTAATCCACAATGACCCATGTCAGTCAACCTGAGAATTGGCAAAGGTGATGCATCATGTGACATTTGCATTCCATTTTCAAGCAAAAAGACATTATGAATGTTATGCATCAACCCAATAGTTTTCAGTATATTTGGGGAGACAAAACAGATACATATAGAATGTTAAACAATCCAAAGTAATACACTGGTTGCAAATGGGAGCACACATAACAAGAGTTCAAAATGAAGAAATGTTGGCATGGCCTATAAGAGCTTGGGAGAGTCTCAAAGAGCATATGAAATACAAATTGCATTCCCTAACTATGGCATATTATCATTTACAAAAGATGGCCACACCAATATTTCTGCTCTTACATGCTCATATGCTCTTTTCATTGAGAGGTAGATCCTATGTACTCTCCCCTTTGAAGCTGGGTAGGCTGTAATTGCTCCAGCCGTGATAGTGTAGTGGAAAAAATACTATATTAATTCTGAAACTAGGTTATAAAAAGGAGACAACTTTCATATGACTGTCTATTTTGGAGAAAAGCCCCTGTGGAGAAATTAGCCAACATCCTGTAAGAAAGCCCAAAGTGATCTATGCAAAGAGGCCTCATGAAGAGACCCTCGTGGAGAGTTCCTGTGAAGAGGAACTGAAGACCACAGCCAACAGCCAGCATCACCTTCTGAAATTTTTATTGAAGTAGCCTCCAGATGAGTTTTGCCTCCAGCATTGGAGTCATCCATCTGAAGTCCAAGACATTGTGGACCAGAGAAAACCTGTCCTGATGAGTCCACTTCAAATTCCTGACTCACAGAATTAGTGCACATAATAAATGTTTATGCCACTAAGTCCTCATGTAACTCATCGCACAGCCATAAAAGCTGGAACTGAAAAATCAATAGGATCGGAAAAGAAGGAGGGACAGTTGCTTAAGTGGTAACACACTATTTGACTAGAGAAGATTATTGGTGAACAATCGTGGTAAGATTATAAATGAAGACAAGACCACACACTATGATGTGCCTTTGAGTTGGGTTCATGTTATTCTAAAGATTCCTTATTTATCCTGAAGGTGATAGAAAGCAATGAAGAATGGATTTTAAAGAGCAGAAGACTGGAATAAATGAAGTTGTATGGAAAGCTTAATCTGGGGGAGGTGCAGAGGGAAGTCCAGAGGGAATAAAGGCAATTCTGTGAGAATATAGCTTGTGACAAGTTCTGTGGCAGAAGAACGGCACTAGGGATAGAACTCCCAAAGAAAGATGAATAGGACACAGTGACTATGGCACAAAGGAGATGACTTTACTCAAAAATGTAATTCTCACCATTTTATAGCCTTTCTGTTTAAATAGTTAACATTTGTACACATTTCAACACAGTTCTTGATTACATATCCATGAATTTAGCTTTTGTGTTTGATGCTATTTTGAGTGTGAGCTCTCACTGTCTCTCTCTCACACACAAATACGTATGCAGACACAAGTGCACATATACACAAAAATTTTTATAAAAATATAAGAGCATTTATTCCTAATTACAAGCAGAAATAAAGCAAAGTTACAACTAGTTCTAGAATATTATAATAAAATCTAAAACAATGGAGAATAATGTTAATCAAAATTATTAATGCTTAAGCCTAACTCAAAATAATATTTTAAAAATTCTATTAGAAACATTTCTATTATTCTGATACCAAAAATTAATAAAGAGCATGCTCCTAACCAAATATAGATTTGGATAGAGATTGACAGGGCATCATAAATCAGCAGAGCAGCAAATAACAAATTTTAATCTCCAAAAAAATTGACTCGATCTATATTTCACTCATTCTACACATAATTTTACAAAAATCTGAAATCAATGTGAAGACGCTTATATAATGAACAAAAAATAATTTCTTTTTTTTTTCTTTTGAGTTGGAGTCTTACTCTGTCACCCAGACTGGAGAGC
>NW_007258844.1:196766-212407 GCF_000164805.1 Carlito syrichta
CGCTCCCAGCCACCGCAGCCTCGACCTGCTGGGCTCCGGCGATCCTTCTGCCTCAGCCTTCCAAGTAGCTGGAACTACAGGAGCACGCTACCATGCCCGGCTAATTATTTTGATTTATTGTAGAGATGAGGTCTCGCCAAGTTGCCCAGGCGGGTATTGAACCTGCGGGCCCAGGCAATTCACTCACCTTGGCCTCCCAAAGCGTGGGATTACAGGCTGAGCCACCGAGCCCAGGCAAAATAATTTCTTTAAATAGATATTTCAGTCAATGGAACAACAACAACAACAAAAACAGAGATGATAATCAAATTCCCAAGTCACGAAAACTAAATTTTAATTATCATTGATGATATCTTAATGAAATTATGAAAAATACATTGTCATATCCCAAAATTAGTATTTTTCATTTTTAAAAATAGTCACAATAAAATGGGACCATTTAGAAGAAAATAGTATTCTGTCTTCATTTAGTCAACAAAGGCAAGTAAGTAAAGAGCTTTAGGAAATCCTGAAAGGATACAGTTTTACTACAATAAATACAATACAGAAAATGTCAATTAAAGACAACAATCCTTGTGTTATTTTTTTCTCTTGAGAGTTTATGCTATACTTCAATCTTGATATTATTTTCATGTCTAAAGTTTAACTATTATTTAAACAATGAAACTAGCTATTCATCTACATTACTGTTTTGACATTTTAACAAAATCTTTCTACATCTGGTTTGATTTAACATATTTTTCAGACTTTGCTGTGATTTTAAAATTTAAGATCATAAAAAAATTCTCATGATTTGGTTAGTAATAAGTTTTGACATCATCTTCATGTAGTCTGAGAATGGCAATACCTGGGTCTATCTAGCCTGTTTTGTTGAAAACAGGCCTGCCATGGTTAATCAGTAGTTTTGGTATCCACATTTTAATATGGATCCAATCATAATATTTGTGAAACACTTTGCAAGAGCTCTAAAGATATGCAAAGGGTCACAAGAATCAGAATGTGATTAGCTTATAGCTTAGAGATTTTATTTGCTACTAACTCTATCATGGTGTACTTAAATGTATATAGTCCATACATATATATTTAGATATACTTCTAATATGTTGTTATTACCTGAATACCATACTTTGTCCTAAATATTTAGGCATTCAATATGTTCTCCAGACACTAAACATGGCTAAAATGCAGCTAAAGTGTTGTCAGTGTCCTCATTTCATTCAAATTCCCTGAGATCAGTGGAATTTCAAGGTAATGCATAGGAGTATGCAGTAATAAACAATGAAAAGAATTCTTCATAAACTTCAGAAATAAAATAATAGTGGACATTTCAATTATTTTGCAAATAGACTAAAGCAAACCTAGTTTTGTTGCACTTTGTTTTATTGCACTTTCCAGATACTACATTTTTTACAAATGGAAGGTTGTGGCAACTGTGAGTTGAGCAAGTCTATCAGCACCATTTTTTCAACAGCACGTGCTCACTTTTTGCTCTATGACTTACTTAGGTTATTCTCACAACATTTCAAACTTTTTCATTATTATGACATCTGCTATGATTATCTATGATCAATGATCTTTGAAGTTACTACTGTTTGGAGGCATCAAGGACCATGCCCATGTAAGACGGCAAACTCAATAAATGTGTGCATTCTGACGGCTCCATTCACTGAGTATTCCTCCATCTTTCTTCCTTTCCCTAAGGCCTCTTACTCCCTGAGACACAACAACATTGAAAATAGGCCAGTTAATAATCCTACAATGGCCTATAGGTGTTCAAATAAAAGGAAGAGTCATATATCTTTCACTTTAAATCAAAAGCTAGAAATGATTATGCTTAATGAGGGAGACGTTGAAAGCTGAGATAAGCTGAAAGCCAGGCCTCTTGTGCCAAACAGTTAGCCAAGCTGTGACTACAAAAGAAAAGTTCTTAAAGGAAACTAAAAGTGCTACTCCAGTGAACACACAAATGATAAGAAAGCAAAACAGTCTTACTGCTGATATGAAGAAAATTTGAGTGATCTGGGTAGAAAATCAAACTAGTCGCAATGTTCTCTTAAGTCAAAGCCTAATCCAGAGCAAAGCCCTAAACTCTTTTCAATTCTATGAAGGCTCAGAGAGGTGAGGAAGCTGCAGAAGAAAAATTTGAAGCTAGCAGAGGTTGGTTCACAAGGTTAAAGGAAAGAAGCTGTCTGTATAATATAAAAGTGCAAAGTGAAGCAGAAAGTACTAATGTAGAAGCTGCAACAAGTTATTCAGAAGAGCTAGCTAAGATGATTGATTAAGGTGGCTATACCAAACAGATACTCTCTTTTCTTTAAATTTTTTATTTTAAAGATGTGGGGTACAATTCAGGGTTAGGTATACAAATGCAGGTACCTTGTTGATGAGGTATCTACCTGACCCCCAGCAGTTTTCCACTACTGCTAATCCAGCCCTCCCTCTCTCCTGGCAGTTTCCCACTACTGCCAATCCCTTTCTTATAGTATTATGATAATTGTTCACGTTCCGTTTATGAGTGAGAACATGTGGTACTCAGTTTTTTGTTTCTGTGACAGATCACTCAGTATTATAGCCTCTAAGTCCATCCAAGTTGCTGTGAAGTTCATAATTTGGTCCTTCTTTATATCTGTGTACTATTCCACTGTGTATAGGTACCACATTTATTTTTAATCCAGTTTGCTTTCGATGGGCATCATGGTTGGATCCATGTTTTCTTCTATTGTGAAGAATGCTGCAATAAATGTGCATGTGCAGGTATCTTTTTCATAGAGTAGTTTGAGCCCCTCTGGGTAAATTCCCAGTAGGGGGATTACAGGGTCATATGGAAGGTCGATTTTTAGATCTTTTAGGAATGCCAAACTGTTTTCCTCAGAGATTGTACTACTTTACACTCCCACCACCAGCGTAAAAGTGTTCCCTTTTCCCCGCATCCTCTCGAGTATCTGTTGTTTTTTGAGTTCTTGGTGATGCCCATCCTAACTGGAGTTAGGTGTTATCTCAGTGTGGTTTTAATTTGCATTTCTTTGATGACTAGTGAGGCTGAGCATTTTTTCATGTATCTGTTGGCTGCTTGTGTGTCTCCTTTTGAGTCTATTCATATCCTTTGCCCATTTTGTAATGGGGTTGTTTGTTTTTGTTTTCTTTTTGTCACGTTTAAGTTCCTTGTAGATCCTAGATGTTAGACCTTTGACAGACATTGTTGGCAAACAGATTTTCAGTGTAGACAAAACAGCTTTGTACTGGAAGATGCCACCTAGGACTTTCAGTACTAGAAGGAGAAGTCAATGCCTAACTTCAAAGAATCTACGGGTAGGCTGACTCTCTTGTTAGGTACCAAGGCAGCTGGTGACTTAAGTTGAAACCAATGCTCATTGATCATTCTGAAAATTCTGGCATCCTTAAAAACTATGCCAAATCTACTTTCTACTCTTCCTATGCTCTAGAATGGAACGGCAAAGTCTGGATGACAGGAAATCTGTTTATAGGATGGTTTACTAAATATTTTAAGTTCACTGTGGAGAATTACTCCTCAGAAAAAAATATTCACTTTAAAATACTACTACTTACTACTTATCCACAATGTACCATCATCCAAGAGCTCTGACAGAGATATACAAGGGGATTCATGTTGTTTTCATGCCTGCTAACACAGCATCCATCCTATAGTCCATGGATCAAGGAGTAATTTTGACTTTCAAGTCATATTATTTAAGAGATACATTTAGTAAGGCTACAGCTACCATCAGTAGTGATTCCTCTGATGGATTTGGACAAAGTAAATTGAAAATCTTCTGTGAATTCATCATTTTAGATTATCTTTCATGATTCATGGGAGAGGGTTAAAACATCATCATTAACAAATATTTAGGACAAGTTGATTCCAACCCTCATGGATGATTTTGAGAGGTTCAAAACTTCAGAAGAGGAAGTAATTGCACTTGTGGTGGAAATAGCAAGAGAACTAGACCTAGAAGTGGAGCCTGAAGATGTGATTTAAAGGTTTCAATATTATGATCAAACTTGAACAAAGGAAAAGCTGCTCCTACTGTGTGAACAGAGTGGTTTGATGAGGTAGAATCTACTTCTGGTGAAGATGCTATGAACATTTTTGAAATGACAACAAAGAATTTAGAAGATTACATAAACTTAAATGAAATAGAAGCAACAGAGTTTCAGGACTGACAATTTTTGAAAGACGTTCTACTCAGGGTAAAATGCTAGCAAGCAGCATCACATGCTACAGAGAATTTTTTCACTAAAGTAAGAGTCAATCAATAACTGTCTCATTTTAAGAAATTGTCAGAGTCTCCCTAAACTTCAGCAACTACCACCTTGATCAGTCAACAGTCATCAACATGGAAGTAAGACCCTCCACCAGCAAAAAGATTATAACTCACTAAAGGCTCAGATGATTGTTAGTTTTTAGCAATAAATTATTTTTTTGAATTAAGTCCTGTATATTGTTTATTTAGGTACAATGCTGTTGCACACTTTTTTTATTTTTACAATATTTGCTTTTTGCAGTGATCTGGAAGTAAACTCACAATATCTCTGACGCATGCTTCTATTAACTTTACAATCGGAGGAATACAAAAGTTTTAAAATATCATGACATCTTACAATTGATTTTTTAAATGTATTTTAGCATTTGAATATTGATTTGTTTCAATACTTATACACTTACTATGTATCTAACATTATGACCTAGGAAAATGAATCAGATGCAGTCCTTTGCTAATATAGGAAGGATAATTAAAGAAGACATGTGCGTATCTGTGTGTGTCTGTCTGTGTTCATGTACAAGCATGTATTATATTTCCTTATGTGTGAATCCAGGCACAGACTTTGTCATTTGGAAGAGCTCACAATTGCAATGCACTATAAGAATATTCTCATGAACTGAAAATATATAAAATATAGTACATAATACAAAATATAGTTCTCAATGTTTGCCTCATATTAAAATTGTCACTCTAGAGTTGAGCAATTATGCATATCTACCACATCCTACAGTATCTGGCACAAGAAGTACATAATTTGAGAAGAAATACATTTAAAATGTATAGAGCCAGAAGCTAGTCTGTGAAATTCTTCCAAACGTTATATATGTCCAGTTGTAAATGAATGAATTAGTTTTCATCAGTGTGAAATCAGATGGAAATTTGATCCTATCAAAACTATATTGAACATAAAATTGTAAATATACCATATATATGTTTGTTTTTAATATTACAAAAATTAAAAAAATAGAATATATCAAAATTCTTCTGGGTGAAGAGCACAAAGTGAGACATCAACTCAAAAATAAACAAATAAATAAAAGTTTGGAAAACACCAGCATTGGTGAAATTTCCTATTTTGCTCATAGCAGTATCATTGGGAGAGTCAAGCATCTTCCTGAAATACAGATTCATGTTATCTATGTATTCCTTTTCCTTACCACTCCAAAAATATTATCAACAAACAAGTGAGGTTATTTTGGTATGTCTTATTCTTATTAAATCCCTACTATTTCTAAGTGTATCTATGTTCATAAGTTCTGTTTAATCAACTATCTTAAGTTTTGCCAGAAAATAAACATAAATTCTTGGACTTATAAGTTTTCTTTTCCCTGCTCACTAATGGATTGCTAGATAACTTTTTAAATAATTTTGAAGGATTCTTTGCTTTTGTTTACTTCACCGCTACATAATCACCCAGGACAACTTTCATTTCTCTTCAAAATGAGTGGATCATGTCAGAAATTATTTGTCTACAATCTCCAATGAACAGAGGAGACATAATTGATGATATTACTTTACATATGCAGGAGTACAAAGGGAAGACATATAGAATCTGCCATTTCTTCAACACATGCCATCGATTACTATAAAAATGTAAATAATGTGGTTTCAGACTCTATAACTCAAAACTCAATTTGAGCAGTAACTCCTCTTAAAGGCAATACATTCATAAATTCAGTAAAGCAAAAAATGAGACTAGAGCTCTTCCTGACAACCCTGAGTGAAAATGGTCTAGCCAGCTACGAATAGCACTGTAGCCTGGGTACTATAACCCTGTCTCATTCACAGACTCCTTGTACAAACCCCATATATCTTAGCCTCAGTAGCACAGAGGAAATCTTGGTCTGCTTGAAGAAGTAAGACAGTTTTAATAAATCACAGTCTTACAATAATAAACACAGGAAATCTCTGGAAAATTGAACATCCAGTTTTTTCTTTTCTTTTCTTTTCTTTTTTCCTACCCAATACCCTGTCTTGGCTGCCAAAGCTAAAATGGTCTGACACCATACTCACAAAACTGCTTAAGTCCAGAAGCCTTGAAACTAATTTGGTCTGGTGTATAATTTCCCGTACTTCCTTATTCAACCTTACCCTTGTGTACCGAGGTCCTCAGTACTGCCCTCTACCGGATGGAATGCCCATGCTTCTCAAGAATGACCAAAGAAAAGCAGTGTATGACCCACACTCTTATTGTGAATGCAGGCGGGATAATTTAATCATAACTCACTAATATCTACAAATACCAGTTTTTAAATTATAAAACAGACCCAATCTACCCAAATGAATTTGTGGGTCATAAACTGGGAGACCAATGCTCCGGACAGAGAAAACAAAAGTCATTTTCTTCAATAACACTTTCCAGTTTCCTTAAATAAACATAACAAATATGCAGTAGTTAGTCTTTGTTCAGGTCATTGCCTTTTGTGACCACCACCCTCCTAGTCTTCCCATGTCAAAACAATCATGTTCTCAGCATCATTCTGAAGTAGGGCAAGAAGTCTCAAAGCTCCCAGTATAATTTTCTTTCCACTCAACTGTGTTGCTTCTCATATATCATGCCTTTGTGTTTGACAATAACACTGTCAACGTTGTTATTTCCCATGCATGAAAGCAGAAGTGATATTTTAAATACTGTATCTAATTTTCATTGTCCACTGACTGTAAATAGTTTCCTTTCTATACTTTTAATTCCTTCTCGAGTCAGCTCTACCCTGATTGGAGAGCTGCACTAATGACAAGACAGGGAAGGTCTGGATTGTTTGAGGGAGACTAATTCAGTCTTAATAAGACACTGGCATAAGAAAGAGCTGTGGCAAAAAGTATCCTATCACCATGAGAAAAAATAATGCCATCACTGAAAGTCTGTGATCTGGCCATAATATGGATCTGGAGATCTCTGTATAAGGCAGAACTTTCCAAAGTTGACCACTGCTTAACATATTCTGGTTATTTTAGGTTTCATTTTAGATATTCATTTGGTTTTAAAACCCCTTTGTATGAGTTTTAAACATTTTGTTGATTTCATTCCCATTATCCGTTTTAACTTTACAATTGCCTTATTTGGTATATATTATTTATTGTTAGCAACTATCGATTATTCAATTTTTGAATCTAACAAAGAACTCATATAGTTTTGAATAAAGACACAATAAAATCAATAAATGGGCAAATGAATAAATGGAAGCAATTCAGTTTATCAAAGAATCCCACATTATAGCAGTACAAGAAGGTCTGGAATAAGTAGTATCATTGTTGTAAAGCTATTAGCATGAATTTGCTTCAACAAGTTGATATTTCCAAGAATACTGAACTATAACCTATAAGCTTTTTCCATTACGAATGTGAATGTGTCTAAGACATTTATAAAATAAATTACATTCTCCAAAAGAACATCTTATATATTAACAATGAAAGATATCTAAAATCCATAGATATTACAAAATATTTTCTTATTCTAAGAAGATACAAGAATAAAACCAACCTTTGATTCTGTAAGTTGAATATCTGAGATAAATAAATGATGATAAAAATTTTAATAACACAATTAAATGAAATGCTTTATAAAATGTTTTCTATTTTACAAGTATATTCCAAGTAAAAAACAAGTTTCTATTCCTTTTATTTTATATAGAACAAATAAAATATTAGAATATATGTCTCATTCATGTGTAAGTTTTGACATATAAAGCTTAACCATTGTCTAATGTGATTCTAGGGATATTATATTACTTTTAAGCATTCAGATTTATCTTTTTAAGTCTCTGTTTTTACTACATATTACTTCTAGATAACTTTTCAGCAATTTTATCAGGTAAATTTAGATCAATTTGCATGTATCTAAAAATTAGAAAATGCTACTTTATTTTTACTTTAAAAAGTTTTTTTAAAAACATAATTCTTTATAAACAACAGCAAAACATATGCCTTTTAAGATGATTGCCTAACTCTTTTAAAAGAACTGGCATGAAATGTTTCATTTTCACTACTCAGTGTATAAGAAAAGTGAATTCTTGAAAATAAGTGCTACTTGAACACATTTAAAACTGGGGAACTAACCAATCCACATTTAATATATCCTAATGTTTTAAATTGTAAACCAGGTTTTGAGTAATGGATGTGATTCTCGAGTGAGTAAGTCATCTCCATGGCCCACTGGAAGTAAATACTTTAATTCTCTCTAGTCTGGTCCCTAGCACATACTTCACATCTCCCAAAGTGGAGTGCATTTAAGTGGCTCAATCAGGAACCATATCAATAAAATGAGTTTACACTAAAATAAGATCAACAATGTTTATCAACAAACTAATCACAGTAATGCACAAAACGGTCACGAAAAAGTCAGAATCTTTGTAAGCCAAACTGGACATCTATATTGGCTTTCAAACAACTATATACAGTACTTTCAAATGTCAATGTATGTAGATAATTCTACAAGACCAAATTTTAAGATAATTTTACTAAGATACAAAAAGTGAAATTGTAGTGTAATAAAAATGACTTTGTAAGTTTTTTCTTTCGTGGGAAAACTTGTAGAAAATGTGAGGCCAGGCACAGTGGCTCACACCCATAATCCCAGCACTTTGGGAGGTAGAGGCAGGAGGATTGCCTGAGCCCAGTGATTTGAGATCAGCCTGGGCAACTTGGTCTCTACAATTAATCAAAATATTATCTGGATGTGGTGGCATGCACCTAGTGTTGCAGCTACTTGGAAGGCTCAGGTGGAAGGATCGCCTGAGGCCAGCATGTCGACACTGAGGTAGCAGTGAGTGCCACTACACTCCAGCCTGGGTGGAAAAGTGAGACTCCAACTCAAAAAAGAAATATGTAGTTGATCAAATAAACTAATGATCAACCAAATAAAAAGCAGTGCATGCTGGGCATGTCTTTAAGGATAATCCTGAATTCTGGCCTCATTAAGAAAAAAAAAATCAAAAAATAAATGAATAAGTTGTATCTTCTGATTAAAAATATAAGAAAATCTAATAAGTAGAATTTCTGACATTATTGCTTTTAATTATAAGCTTTGCTTTTTCTTTGAATTTCGTAGTGGAACTATATCTTAATTAGAGAAAAATTGCTGTTGAATACTGACTAATACCAAAAAGTCAGCATCTTATATTTCCCCCCATTTTGTTAAAGATTAACTTTAAACAAGTGCAAAAAGGGGAAAAAAATTCACGATTCCAATAAAAAAATCCATATTTCCTTTTTTTATCCTGAGAGAGAAAAAAGGTATTTTACAAGTTTGTAAATATGCTTGGGGCAATTGCTTCCTCTATGTGATAACAGTAGCAAAGATATCATTGTACAGTGGAACAACTTTAAAATATTGCATTTCAAGTTAATCCGTGTTTAAAAACAAAAAAAAATTTATTAGCAGCTTCCACCCTTAACTAGAGGAATGCAGGAATTTACATCATCGCTATTCATAAAGTTATAAGTAATACCTACTATATTACATAAACAACACTTGTATAAGACATAAATCAAATTTACTGCTGTATTGTAGAGCATGCCTAGTATAGTACTCAGAATATGTCATCATTGTCATTCAAAAGAAGGAAACTGCAAAATTTGAGAAACACTTTAGTATAGCACCTTAAAATGATGCAGGATGTTTTGTGCAAACAAAAGAGCAGGAGAGATTTAACTGCTGCTTTTCAGTTCTGGAGTACATTGAGAATTGCCCTGAAAAGAGGCCTTCCGGCTCTTTATTCTTCCAAAAGTTAATAGACATTACATACATAATTTGACACATAGAACTGAATGATGTGTGCATGCCAGGCATAGTGTATAGGTTACAATAGACCCTCTGAAAGGGTGTCCCTCGAGTTGAGAATTTGGTGAGCAGAGATGGACATGAACGACACAGCTTTGGGAATATGCGGACATAACTTTCTACAGTGAACACAGTGACTTGTGCAACAGTGTGTACTGTTTTCAGGATCCCATCTGAGACAAAACAACTTTAAAAGGGAGTTGGCAGGAATGAGATCGGTCACCATGACAGCCCTAAAATATGTATTTTGAGGAATTTTGGAGTTTCAGAATGCAGAACTTGTTTCTCTACCAACTATATTTATTCTTTAACTATTAGTAAGAAAAAGGATATAACTAGGTCAATTATTCGACAATTTTTATAAACCTAAGTGTGACCGAATATAAAAAAATACCCCAATAATATTCCATCTCCCACTTGCTCCTCCAGAATACCACATCCCAATCAAAAGATAGAGTTTGTCCCCTCCTTTTGAAACTGGGTGGGTTTTATAACTGTCTCAACTAAGAGATTATATTAAAAAGAAAGTATGCTACAATATTGACAAGACTTGTTCATGAAAGGCATACTACTTTTGCTTGCCTCTTAAAACAGTCATTTTCGCACTTCTAAGTCACCTTATTAATGTCAAAGCTGTATTCTGTAGTTCCAGCCAGCTTATGCTGAGAGCGTACGAATTGACCACATGAACTGAGAACACGGGTAGAAAAAGAAGGGACCAGTTAGCCCTCAGCAGACCCAATCCCTATCCCCTGCTGTTCCAGCTCTGAGTCCATCTATCTCAATGTTAGTACCTAAGACACATCTAGCTAGAGATGCCCCATTGAACTGTTCCTGAATTCTTGATCTGCAGGAACCATAAGCAAAAACAAATGTTATTATTTTAAGCCACTATTTGGAGGGATTATTTGTTATGCAAATAATCAGAAGAATTAACTTAAACTTTCAGGAATATGTAGCAGTTGCATATATTTGAATACACACGTTTGCACAAACACACAGAATGTTTGCCACAAGCTGCACAGTCAGTGAAAAAATATTGGACGTATTGAAGCAATTGAAAGAGTCTATGGTTCATGCCAATCAATACTGGAAACAAAATGAGGAGGTAAATAGTACATGCCTGTTTTCTATTTTCAAAAATATTTAATCTATGTATTTAATCTTGTTCTCATGGCATCACTTTACCCACATGTAACTTTCAATAACAATCTGACATCATTTACTGAAGAATTAAGTGTCATCATTCTTTCTGAGACCAAATATTGAAGAAACAGCAGGTATTTGAAATGTTAGAAATTCAACATGTTTATGTAAATTGAAAAACAAAACAAGCCTAGTACATTTTCTAAATAAAATGTACTGTGAAAAAGTAATATACTCCAATTACAAGGAAGCAGCACTAGTGTGTAAAACTGGACTAGCAAATCAGAAGAAAATAAAACAATATGGAGACTTCACCAATTAGCTCTATCCAAAGACAGAAATAATTAAACAGATACACCTCTATTATAAAAATACGTGAAAGGTCTACTGTTCCTGAGTAGAATAGCAATAAAATGAAAGTCCAGTCACAATGTGGTTTTGCTCTCCATGCCAGCACCTTAGCATGAAGTAGGAAACGGTGTATTAAGCATAGAGATGTGTACTCCAAGTCAAGCTCCTTTGGAGAGAGTTCAGGTTAAGTCTTGTTCCTCATTCAGCGCACAATCACCTTTCCCCCTCGCATCTGGGTAAAAGACTTCTATAGCACCAGGAAATAGGAACTGTGGTCTTGGTAAATTTCACCATGATCCTCTCTGGGGAGATGGTAGAGGCCAACTCAAAGGTTATAATGGGTAAGTCTCTCTCTAGGATCCTCCCAGATGGTAAAGTTTCCCTGATAATTAAATTAATGCTTTATAGACAAACAATTTGCAGGCTCTATGCCCCTTCTTTCTTTCTCTCTCTCTCTCTCTCTCTCTCTCTCTCTCTCTCTCTCTCTCTCTCTCTCTCACACACACACACACACACACACACACACACACACACACCTCAAAATTATTTCCTTCCTTGTCTCTTCCCTACTCTACCTCTGTTAAAAAGAGCAGAGCCAGGAAGAGGCACCAAGATGGAGCTTGGTAGCAGAAGCTACAGCATCTTGCATCTCATCAATGTAAATCCAAATTTCAAACTTAATTCAGTAAATATGTCTTGTTGTCAATAAGTAGCTAATTGTATCACACACCAAGAAAAGAGTAGGAAAAAGTTTACATGTTGCAAACATTGGCTAGGGCCATATTTTTAAATTTTAGAGTGATTTTTAAATAATTATTAGTCTTTTATATACATTTATTTATACTTTCATAAAGCACATCTATCTCTAGCACCTGCTGTTACTAGTTCTGCTGTCAAGACTTGTTACCTTTCTATTCCCTCAGTTAAAAATTAACTAATCAAGGAGCAAATACTTATAACTGAGCCTTTGCATATGAAATACATAAACATACAATGTTACATGCATTCAGTGTATTCTTGTTTTTTAAAAGAGATATTCACTTTGATCATTTATAAATGAAAATGTTTACAATCAAAAGGCTAAAATAAAATGAATGTAAAACTCTAGTTCACTTTTCAAAAAAATTACTGCATATATAATTTAAATAACTTACTACTAACTACCACATTCCAAAGTTGCAATAAACTTTATCTATTTTTACAAACATGTTTTCTTTCTGCTGCTATTGTTTGCTCCATCTAAGTGGGGAGCTCTCTGGACTCATTTCAAATGTTCTTACATTACATGTCACTCTAAGGAACGCTTTTTCCAGATAAGTTGTAAAGAACATGTATTTTTTAATGGCAGATATTTTATCATCTCTAGTCATTTAGATTTTAGGTGTGGGATCCTGTTTTATATGGCACCCTGCTACTGTGGAACTTTTCTTTTAGCTGTTTGAGTTAGAAAGTCTTTGCCAAACAAAACAGTAGGAGGAAAACTGTAAAAAAGTTTTAAAATGCTAAAAAAAGAATTAAGTGAACAAGCAGCAATCTAAACATACACTAGAGAACTATTCCCATGACCTACGTTTGAGGGAAAAAACATAAGAAGCAGAAAAGATTCATAGAACACCAATTTAGAGGCACTCACATTGTCTTTAGAAGTAGGGACTATTTCAGCTAATATATATATGTAAGCTGTTGTGCTAAAATTATTCTGTCACAAATCTCAGACATTATTTTATGTTAGACACATCTGACTTCATAATTTTTTTCTAAAATAAAAGAAAATAATATAACATTTTATAAGAGAAATGCAAAAATTCTCTGCTCAGACAAGCTCACTAAAATTTAAAACCCAAGCAATTATAGACTATTAAATTGCAAAAATGCAATATCTTCAATATCTCCCTTTGAAAAACACTCAATATGTTATATAGTAACTAGTATAACTTCAGATGACGAATTTCATATATCTTTTGGGAATTCAGGCACATTGCTCTTTTACAGGTATGTGATTTATTTAAAATACTTTTGGTGTTTTTTTGGGGGGGGGGTCGGTTTGTTTTTAATAGAGCCAAAGTCTCACTCTGTTACCCAGCGTGGAGTACAGTGGCACCATCATAGTTCACTGCAGTCTCAAACTCCTTATGTTTAAGCGATCCTTCCTCCTCAGCCTTCTGAGTAGCTAGAACTATGGGCATATTCCATCATGCTCAGTTAATTTAATTTTTATTTTTTGTAGAGATGGAGTCTTGCTATGTTGCCTAGACTAGTTTCAAACTCCTGGCCTCAAGAGATCCTACTACCTTGACCTCCCAAAGCACTGGGATTATAGGCATGAGCCCGGTCACCAGATGAATATTAAAGTGAAATATATAACAGTACTTGAAGAGCAGAGTACCTTTAACTGTTCAGAGCTTAGTCCATGTGTTTTAGCTACACACATACTTTTATCTTTAGAAGAAAGTCTAGCTATTTAAAAGAAGGCAGTTAACTTTTGTGGAGCCTGGGATCGGTTGGTCAGTCCATATGTCAGTCAGACATTTCCTTAAGTAACACAAGTCAGGAGTCAGGTGTTCTGGCCTCTGGGCATGCACACACAGGGACCATTCACGTGCCTTATAACCCCAATCCTCCTGTACTGCAGGCATCATTACTGGGATTTCCAAGGTTCAGGGAGGTTAAGTCACTAACTCAAGCTCAAGGCAGAATGTGAACAGGGACACAGTTCTAGAAGCAGCTCTCACCACAGCTGTCTTCTTAAGCTATGTGGGGGAATTCAATCACTTATTCAGTAATCCTTTGAGCCTAGGAAGAGTTCATTAAATTTCAATAGGTTAAGTCCTAGACTCAACTCAGAAACAATCCCAGAATAAATCATACAATTTTATAGTCCCATCACATGTATCTACTTAATGTGAGGTCAGGAGGCTTTTTCCCATTACATCTCACAAAGGGACTTCCTTCTCTTTCTTTTCTCTTTTCTCTTAGCTAGCTCTGCAGGAAGTGTGGCCTTCTCTATAGAAAGGATTCCAGCTTCATCCTTCTAAATTCACTAAATGTGCCCTAAATTAAAAATCTATTGACCAGGTGCAGTGGTTCATGCCTATAATCCCAGCACTTTGGGAGGCCGAGGTGAGAGGATTGCCTGAGCCCATGAATTCAAGATCAGCCCGGGCAACTTGGTAAGACCTCATCTCTATAATAAATTAAAAAAAAATCAGCTGGTTGTGTTGGCACATCTCTGTATTTACACCTACTTGGAAGGCTGAGGTAGAAGGCTTGCCTGAACCCAGCAGGTTGAGGCTGCGGTGGCCATGAGCATACCACTGCACTCAGCCTGGGCGACAGAGACTCCAACTCAACAACAAAATAATAATACTAATCTATTAATCAATTTCCATAATTGTATAATATTAGAATGTGGCCATGAATATCACCGTAGGAAAGAAGACTATTTTGTAGGCAGCTTCATAAAAACCATTGAGAAATGGAATCTTGAAGAGGACTAGCAACATATAGTATATGAAATATAACTTTAGTTGAACCGTACTCATTGCTAATATTAGCAAGATCTGTCCTCTTTCCTCTCTAATTCTAAAGTTAGATCAGCCTATTCAGTTCTTTCCAGTGATAATCAAATATGTGAAATGAGCAAAAACTGAGTAAAACACAGAGGTCACTTCATGAAGACTTAAAGATAATAAAAGGTCTCACAAGCTCTTAAAATTAATGGTGGCTAGTGAAGTAATAATAGCTAACATTTTGCAAAAATGGCAACCTCCAATAAATATGTCTGTCTAATAAAGCTATTTGTGCTTTTCTAAAAGAAAATACTTGTGGCCTTTATTACACAATATCAAGTACATGAAAAAAAGTAACAGTCAATTCTACATAGTAGAGGACTGAAAGTAAAATGATATTGTTCAAGCCGGGCTCGGTGGCTCAGCCTATAATCCTGAGCTTTGGGAGGCTGAGGTGAGTGGGTTGCCTAAACCTGCAGGTTGGAGACCTGCCTGGGCACCTTGGCAAGACCGCATCTCTACAATAAATCAAAAAAATTAGCCGGGTGTGGTAGCGCGCACCTGTAGTTCCAG
>NW_007258844.1:212493-215346 GCF_000164805.1 Carlito syrichta
TTTATTTATTTATTTATTTATTTTTTTAGTTGAAGTCTCACTCTTGTCACCTAGGCTGGAGTGTAGTGGCATGCTCATGGCCACCCCAGCCTCGACCTGCTGGGCTTAGGCAATCCTTCTGCCTCATCATCCCAAGTAGCAGGAACTATAGATACGTACTACCACATGAGACTAATTTTTGTGAATTATTTTAGAGATGAAGTCTCACCAAGTTGCCCAGGTTAGTCTTGAACTCCCACAAGTATTTATTAAGCACCTACTTACCATGCACCCAGCACTAGGAATATAGTGATGAACAAGAGAGACATGGTCACTATCTTCATAATGCTTGTGGTCTAGGTAACAGATAATCAGAAAATATTTACAAAAATATATAATTATAAACAATGAAAATGGAATAAAAACAGCCTTCTGTGGGTTGAAAATGGAATAAAAACAACCCTCTGTGCTAATACTATTGATCTTACTGTGGCTTTGATGCCTCAAATATATTGCAATTAAAAATGTTTTAAGCCTTTTTATATCATCCAATTGTAACTGCAGAGAAATGCAGAAATTGAGATGTATATAAGCAAGTTAGGTCCTAAGTGGATAAAGAGGCGGGCACTGAAATAGGAAACAAGAAGCACTTTGATTTAGCAGGAGTTTCAGCAATGTAGTAGGTTAAAAGAGCTAAGGATAAACACAAAAAAAGGGGAACAGAGTTTCCAGGTTTTCTCAATGGGGAGGAAGGAGCCCTTAGAGAACTTGGAATGTGACTTTGTGAAGGTGAATGTTTCCATAAGATTATTTTAGAAGAAAAATATAAAGAAAAGGGAAACAGTGCTGAGAGGCTCCATTGAAGACACTCTCACAATAACTAGTTAATGAGGGTATTTATTACTAACATATCAGTGGGATTGAAAAGAAAAGTATAGGCAATATTGAGGAAGAAGACATTTATGAGTCAGTAAATACTATGGGCTGAATGTCTGTATCTTCTCAAAATTAATAATGTTGAAATCCTAACCTATATATGATGGTATTAAGAAGTGTATTAAGTCATAAGGGTGTAGCCCTCATGAATGGGATTAGTACCATGATAAGAGGAGACACAGAGCTGGCTTCCTATCTCTGCTGTCCACATATGAAGACACAATGAGAAGATTGCTATCTGCAAACCAGAAAAGGAATTCTCACCAGACACTGGATTTGCTGGCACCTTGATCTTGGACTTCCCATCCTCCAGAACTGTGACAAATAACTCTCTGTTATTTAAGCTATACTGTTTATGGTATTCTGTAATGGTAATGGTAACCCTAACTGAGTTGGACAGTAACTGGATAAAACAGATAGCCTTTTGAGGAGTCAAGGATGGACTATAAGAGATGAATTTTAACCCAATGTGTTTGAGGTTCAGGTGACACCTCCAACTGAAGCTTATCAGGGAGGGCAGTACTACAGTTACAGATTTGTCATCCTCATGGATCAGTATCATCCTGCTGATGTTGGAAGGATAGCCAAAGAAAAGAAAGTCAATAGAGAAAAGTACTGAAAACCGAATCTTAGGGGAACCCAAGCAGATGTTAGAGATGGCAGAAAAAGAGGAACTGTGGAAAAAACTGAATCAGAAGAGTAGAGAATAACGGTAATCAAGGAAAATGAGATCAAGAGTATTCAGTGAAATTAAGTGCTAAGGAGAGACTGAGGGATCTGAGAACAAGTAAGTTAGGAAGGGAGCGTGTTTTACTGGCTGCTAATTACTACTGTGATCTGTTTCTAATTCCAGAGTCAAGTCTCAGAAGTGGTGACTGCTGCCACATGCCTGAAAGCTCTGGATAAAGATCTATCATCTTGTCATATTTCAAGAGAAAATTCTAAATGACTCTCTTTGCCTTTTCTTCAGTGTTATCTTTGTTGCCTTGTCCCTAGTAATTATATCAAGTTAATATCATAATGTATATCACAGTATTTAATAATTTTTGGTAAAGTGGAATTAAGAATTTAATTATGGACTACATATGCAGGTCTACATACCTGTGGTACCCATCTGGAAGACACAAAGCTCGTCACTTCTATTACAGATAAGCCAGTTTGGGAAAGTTGATTGATAAATTCAATTTTTATATCTGTAGGAACTATAATCTATAAAAACATAAGAAGTTGATTTATACATAAATTGTACAAAGCCTATCGAAATAGAAACAGAACATTACTATAAAACTAAAAACAATTATTTGTAATTTATAAATTTGATTTAGAACAAGCATAATCACATAACATATGAAATCCATGTAAGTCTCTAAAATCTTAAGAAATAATAATGCTTGGACTTTGCCTTTGAAGTAAACTATATAAAACTAATACAAAACCACCTTTTCATTCTGCAATCCATCTCGAGGTCCAACTTCCACTATTTTAACATACTCGGGGAGGCCTGATAACCGGGATGATTCCTGAAATGCAAAACACAAAAACGAGAAAAACAGGTAGCTCTTATATTGCTACAGTTACTTATTTGAAAAGTTCAAAAATTATATTTTTTAAAATTCTTACCCCATAAATTTAACATAGTAAGAAAGCAACACAATGACATAATCAGAATACCCTATTTATATTATTTGCAACATGAAGTCTTTTTTCTTATAACAGAGTAACATTTAGTTTAGCTATTATTAAAATTCAAAAGGTTAATATCTAAAGTATAACTGTGAAATAGTTGATTTATACAGGACCTAAAGAGTAAATCTGCTGGGTAATTCCATATCTGGCGATAAACTCACACTGTCAGAGTTCATTTAAAAATTACATATTTGCCAAAAAGAAAAAAACAAACAGCCCCATTACAAAGTGGGCAAAAGATATGAATAGATA
>NW_007258844.1:215366-249098 GCF_000164805.1 Carlito syrichta
CTAGTCATCAAAGAAATGCAAATTAAAACTACACTGAGATAACACCTAACTCCAGTCAGGATGGCCATCATCAATAACTCAAAAACAACAGATGCTGAAGAGGATGTGGTGAAAAGGGAACAATTCTACACTGTTGGTGGGAGTATATCTAATACAACCTCTGTGGAAAACAGTTTGGTGATTCCTAAAAGATCTAAAATAGACCTTCCATATGACCCCCCAATCCCTCTACTGGGAATACATCCAGAGGAACTCAACACTCTATGAAAAAGATACCTGCACACATATGTCTATTGCAGTATTGTTCACAATAACAAAAACATGGAACCAATTATGTTTCAATGCTGCCCATCAAAAGAGGACGGGATTAAAAAATGTGGTACATAGACATGATGGAATATTATGCAGCCATAAAGGAGGACAAAATTATGAACTTCACAGAAACTTGGATGAGTTAGAGTCTATAATACTGAGTGATTTATCACAGAAACAAAGAACTCGGTATCACATGTTCTCACTTATAAGCAGACCTTGAACAATTATCGTAATACTGTAAGAAAAGGATTGGCAGTAGTGGGAAACTGCTAGGGGGTGGCGGGGAGGCGAGATTGGCAGTATGGGAATCTGCCAGTGGCAGGGGGGTGGTCACACTTCATCAAAAAAGGTACCTGCATAATGAACATTTGTATACCTAACCCTGAATTGTATCCCATATCTTTAAAATTAAAAATTAAAAAAATTAATAATAAAAATTACATATTTAAATTAAAAGACTTTTACCATAAAGAAGCATACAAGACGCCACTCTTTACACCTTAAACTTGACTGTGGATTTTGTTTTCCTTATTTGGCTCAGAAAAATGAAACCAGAGAAGAAAATGTGCTGTTTATTTCTTCTCTATGTCACACAGCACTGTTACCACTTATATGCTCCTCCATGAAAGACAGACCTCCCATAGAACCTAAACCTGAATATCCCACTGGGAACAGCCTAGCACCAGCCAAAAACACCTTGCTCTACCTTTTGCCCATAGCTTAGATAGCAATGGTGTGGATTTGGAAACCTTTGTCCCTGGACTAGGTACTATGGACCTAGTTTAGAAGATACATTTTTCTTCTAAATATTGCTATCTGGAAGGTTGATATTTAAAATAGAAAATATTCAGTAACAGCCTTTCTAAGTGTCATATCACAGTTAAAATCAGAAGGTGGGTAGTTAAAATCAGAAGGTGGGTAGTTGATAGAATCAGTCTACATCCATAGGACCTAAACTTCAAAGTTTTTTGTTTTGCCTTTCATTAGGAATGATGAATTTAAACCAATTAGTATACACAGGTAAAGTGGCTGCTTTGAATGCAGAACCAGTCCTTGTCTATGTTGCGGCCATTTCAGTGTCCTAAGCTGCTATTGACTTTATCAGCATTCCATGCCAACTCAACAAAAAGACCCAGATAGTCCCTATAACAATGCTTACAGGCCACACTCCACAATTCCATACAATTCAATAAGCAAAAAAAAAAATAACCTAAAAGGAAAAGAAATCTTATTTCTGCATCTTCTGTGCAGGTTGTGATGCAGGATGTTAACTTGGGTGGTCAAAGGGATGAGTGTGAGTCCTAGGGTCCTCAGCTTCAGGCTCCACTGAGACGGTAAGAGTTAATAGAGTGACGATAATTTCAACCAAGTGACAAAGCAAACGTATGGCTTAGGAAGGTGGAGTAAATGAGAAAAGCTCGCTCCTCTGTCTTGCTACCTCCAGTCCTAAATTGGCAGAAATGAAACAAAAACAAAATTAGGCAGTCTTAAGCCATGTCGTCTCATGATCACTGATGGTTTCCTGAAGCTGCTTTACAACAGCTGAAGCTTGGAGCATAATTGGAAGAAGAGTTCTTTATTAAATGGCAATGTCCATCAAAAAATAATGCACAATGTTTTTTTAAAAATGATAACAATATATGAGCACAGTTAAAGAGTCTGAAATCTTCTTTTGCATCAATATGCCATAGCTGGCATTATTAGTGAGCAATCTGAAAAAAAATTATAAATCATTAACAATTATGACACTTCAATCAAACCAAAATATGTACTCATTTGATAATATTTTAGATTCTTCTTGAATCTAATGCTATTATATAGTTGTCCTAGGCAATTTAAATTAAGCCAGTGACAGAAGAAATTCACTAATACAATCAACAAGTAATTACTGAGCATAGTTTATGTGTCAATGCATAGAGTAGGTATATGCCAAAATAGAACCAGTAATAAATGGACCAGTAAGAGGTAAGAGAGAAGGCAAAAAATAGTATGTGGTGAGGAATATCTGAGGAAAGGCATGTTCTGGTGGAACGATTACAAGCTTAGGCTTGAATCACTGATGTCTATGTGTATGTAGGTGGATTTGCCTACTAGTCATTGTTTGTGCATATCCAAGTTCCTTAGAAAAAGTCAGTTAAGAGATGGTAAAACTCAGGAAGAGACTAAAGATCACCAGAAGGTGATTTCACATCAAATATTGTCAAAATATGTGAAAGGTGGGTCATTGGAAAAGGATACACTGTAGGAGGACCAGGTGAACGTGCACCTGAGACTATGGGTCACATTTCGGGAGCTGCACTTGGAGAATCTCATCATTTCATAATGAGTAGTAGGTATGCCTGCCCTTTGCTTTAGGGGGAGACACTATATTTTTTTTCCAAAACTGTTTGCCAGACAAACATTCCTGAAGAGATATTCCCAAGGAAAGGGAATCAGTGTCTTGCTCCTAAGACATGGAGATATGCAAGAAACCCATGAAGAGTTGTTTCCCAACAATATTATTATTTCTATTAATACTCCATTTTTTCTCAATCAAAAATCTTATTTTCTCAATTTCTCAATTTTATTATCTACTCAGGACTTTTCTGTACTCCTCAGACTGAATTAAGAAATTTCATTTGTATGTTTTCATAACACTTCGACAGAGACATGTTTTAAAATATATCTGTGAGTACTTCTTTGGCTGCTTTTTTTCTCCTTTTTTGATTATGAGTCCTCAGAATTACTAAAATGGACACATAACGAACACTTAATCAATGCTTGTTAAATAAATGAATTTATGAATGAATGAATACATATCTAAAATTTAGAAAAGATTGAACTTTCATTTAGTTAACACATGCTAACCAACATTATTATAATTGGGCATATAAAGCGAAACATTCAAACAAAAAGCCCTGCCCACACAATTTTAATTGTTACAGAGTTTTGAAAGCTACCATGGGATGAGGTCGGGGAGGAATACATTTTTTACACACTGAATATATTAGAGTTAAGGCATGACTTGTAAGTTACAAGGAATTGACTTTAAAAAAATGTAGTCTGCAAAAGTTAGCCACCTAGTTCTCAAACAGGCCTGAAGTCTAAAATTTATTTTTATAGTATTAAAAGTCCTGTGCTACAGAACTCAGTGTATCCTGTTTAATGTGAAGTATAGAGTATGATACTAGTGAAAAACAAAAGATGTATTATCCAGAGTGAGTGTTTCAAAAAGCTGTGTTTTATGGCTAAGTGTATGCCCACGTTTGGCATCAGATTTCTAATGGTTCACATTCATAGAGCAACAACAAAAGAAACACTATCTTGCATTTATATGGTGCTTTACTTTTTCCAAAGAACTTTTCTATCTACATTTCATCTGTGAAGCTACTCTGTGAGGTAGGCAGAACTGAAAGAGAGATTAAATGACTTCCTACGTTTACCCAGCTAAGTTCCCTGGCTCCTGTTCCAGTTTTCTTTAGGATAAGATTAAATACATCACCAACTATTGAGTTTTGGCTGGAAAAAAAAATGAACCATTCTTTTATGCAGAGTATAAGTGAGGTGTTTTACTCACATTTTTCAGTGTTACATAAAATTAAATGAAAGGCATATTTTGATGAGTATTTCCCTGAAAACTTTGGTGTATGTGCCTGTGTGTGTAATGTATATATGTCCCAGCAGTAATAATGGATGACTTCCAAATATACAATCAACCCTCTTGATGGTGATAGACATGATTGCCTATTATTATTCTTACAAGTAATGCTTTTTTTTCCTTAGGAAAATAACACCACTCATAGTAGACATTTCTAGACATATTTGTATATGTTCCATGTACTTCATTGCTTGAGGAGTAATTTTTTGTGTAAGTAAATCTTTATGAATACTGAACTATCCTGTTTCATAGTATTCTCAAGGAGAACTGATGTCCAAATCAAATGTTCCCACTACACAAATGAAGATTATGAATCAGGAAATTGTATGACTATTTTGTGAAAATCAGTTGGACATTTTAAGGGGCATTCTAGATGAGTTTTTCCAAAAAAATCTATTTTTGTCATTTCATTTGAAATGTGCACACAGTATATTTTGTGGCGATGTTAAACTTTCCACATTCTGTTATTTATTATTTCTTAGTTATTAATTTCTCCTTTAACCAAATATAATCAGAGACACATAAGCCATTATTATTAATATAGCAGATATCCACAGGAACCTTTGTTCTCCAGAGCAATCAAAAGACATTTCTCTCCCTGGGTGTCTCTCTAGAACGAAGGGCTGAGTCAACGAAGCTGACATTTAAAATCTTCTTTCAGAATATCCACGTGCCAAGACTGATTCACAGGCACTCTTTGGCAGCTTAATAAAAATTTATTAGTAACTAAAAATATTATGTTTGTAACGTACTATTATGTTGTCTACGACTTCATGAACAATATATCCTAATTTATTAAACCAAGAGGTAAAAGAAGGTACCTGTTTTCTTTTTAGCAATTTTTGAACAGTCAGAAGAAGAGTAGAGAGTGAACTGTGCTTAGCTTCCAACAGCCTTCAGGAAAAGTCTTAACAGATTAAAAACAACTTCTAAAAATGCAAACACTCCTCTATGTGCATATATACCAATATTTGTTCTTGGCACTTGATGGAAAAATCAGTAGACATACAACATGACTAAATATGAATTTCTTTTAGAAATACATAAATTTGTCAAGATTTGCATAAACCAGGAGTAGTTACAAAAAAGTATAAGAAAATTATGCAAGGGTCATCTACCACATATGACAGATTGAAATGCAGAATGATGGACAATATAAGATGGTTTAAATTGTTTATTAAAATTTTATAAAGTGAGATGTTTAGCAACTGCAGCTATAAGTCTCTTTCCAGGTAAAGTAAATTCCATTTTTTAAAAGTGGCTTGAGCTAAAAATGCATGCATTTAATATTCATCAATTATTGTTTTAATATAAACACATAACTATATTATGAAAAACAGAAGGTATGAAGGATAAAAATAAAGAATATTAAGTAGATTGTGTGAATGACATAAAATATTGTCAGTAATAAAATAATAGAAGAAACAAAATGAAGTGCAGTACATGCAAAAAAGAATCAAGAAGAATAATAATTATTAATGCAAGAATTTAATAAACCATCCAGTAAAAGCATTGAGATAAATACTTAAACATTCCAAAAACTTCTATAACTTGATAGACCATGAGTGTCTGCATACATATTTATACTTCTTTAAATGATGGCTGTCATTTGCATTATTTAGTTACAATAAATGAAATTATTTATTCTTATATTCAAGGCAACTTAACAATAAAATAAAATAAACTTTATGAAAAGTCAGCCAACATGATCTATGGATTTTTCATCACTATTATTATCATGATTGCTGCATTAATGGTTAAGATAGTAATAAGTGCATTACCTAGAAAATCAAAAGAAAAAGTTTGACTTCAAATATTTTATGGATAAAAAATTTCCTTTCCTCAATGTCTTCACCAACAAATTTTTCAAATCTCATACTTTGTCATCTTGCTGCCATCAGTCCCAAAATTTATTTTGGAAACCACTAAAATTGCTTTTGCCTCCTGCAAATATAAAAAATATTTATATTTTTATATTTATTATATGTTTGTCTACATGTGAGAGAGTTTTGAAAAGTTTAATCTTCTAGGATAAAATGTGATATGCCAAGTTTCATAATGGAAAAGTTTTCTGGGATCATAATTTCTGAAAACAATGGTTTATAGTAGAAAATGTAACTAACTATTTACATCAAGCTAGTTATACAAGCAGCATGATCTCATAGTCATGAAGTTTAAGAAAACTACTGGAATGCATGGAAAGCTTGGCTTAATATTTGGCTAAAAACTGTAATACATTATTCTAAATAATTATTTAAATTTGGCTTATTATTATTGACACAAACAATTAAATTGCTTTACATGATATTTTTGTTATGCCATGTTGGTAGTATCACAATGGCATGTTGGGAAAAAATTAGGTATGTGCTGTATTTCAGCTTTATAATACATTCAATTAAGCACAGTAAGACTATTCAGCCATCTGCAGAATCCATTGAGGACTTTAGGTACAATTATTCAATTTCTTTTTTTTTTTGAGTTGTGGTCCCGCTGTCGCCCATGCTGAAGTATGCAGTGACATGATCATAGTTCACTGCAGCCTTTACCTCCTGAGCTCAGATAATTCTTTTTCCTCCGCCTCCTGAGTAGCTGAGTCTTCAGGCATGCGCCACCATGCCTGGCTAATTTAAAAAGATTTTTTTGTAGATGTGAGGCCTTACTATGGTGCTCAGGATGGTCTTGAATCCCTAGGCTCAAAAGATCCTCCTGCCTTGGCCTCCCCAAATGTTGGGATCACAGGTATGAGCCACCATGCCCAGTTCGCATTTTCAAACTTAACAAACCTTCTCCATCAAAATACTTCCTTATGTAATGTTTATTTTCTGATTGGCAAAAATCAAAGAAAATGTCTGAGTGTTTGCACAATTATAGACACAAAACAATAACTCTCAGAAAGTAACAAAACAATCTGTGGTGTCTTGTACCTCATGATGTGTGAACAGTTTTTATATGTGTTAGAGATGAACTGTTGAGTGCTAAAGGTGGCAGAACAAGGGATTGAGAGGAACACTCCCATATGCTAGTGAAGTTAGGTGAAGACTATATTTTTGGATATTTTTATTTCTGTTATTAATGGATGATAGTTGATGTTGTGAGACACTGCTTAGACTCTGTAGACAGAGGCCCTCTCAGAAACTGGAGTTTTGGTAGCTGAGGGCATTTCACTGAGCCTTTTTTCAGAATTCACCCTCAGCTAGAGAAGGTCACTTTATGGAAGTCATGCTCCCTCCCCATGATCATCCAATGAGTAACTGATGCAGGAATATAAAAGCCCAGCTCCTCTGCCTCAGAGCAATACTACTTGAAAGGCCAACCCATTTTCAGGGATCCCAGGGAGACTGACCAAGGCCTTTGTTGAGACTACATCACAGCTTAACTTATCTTGATCACTTCAAGAGACTATATCACAGCTCAACTTCTCTTGTTGCCCTTGGATCAGGTATTGAATCCAAGGGCAACAACTTTCTGCAAACAAATCTTTGTCCAAGAATATGTTTCCTAGGAAACCAGACCTAAGAAACCAAGTGCCAGAAGTGAGTTAAGGAAGTGGTCTCTAAAATGGAATTGGGGAGCCAGATCATTTGATAATTTTCAATTAGTTTATATTATTTGAAGCAAGTGGCATATTGCTCCTCCCTGATAACCTACAGGAGTTACTTGTTAAAATATTCACAGGTTCTCATCGATGGCAATTTTGCCCCTTCAGGGGCACTTGTAAATGTCTAGAGACATTTTTGGTTGTTACAATTGCTGGACACTACTGAGTAAGCATCATATAATGCACAGGACTGGCCTCTGTAAAAAGAATAATCACACCCACAATTCACAGTATTGTGGTTAAGTCACCCTGACCTAAACAATCAAGGTAGAAGAAGGATGTAGTTGGTCAGCTAGTTGAGGTTAAAAGCTTCAATGAAAAGTTATGACCTCTTGCCTATTTATATGCCTTAGCCAATTTTCAGACCAAAAACCAACTGACTGAAGAACCAGCCAGATGCTTATGAGGAGGACCTTGTATTACTATGAAAATTATATATAGCAATTCATATAATCTTTTCCCAGCAGGATCTACAGCCATTTATTTCAGTAAATATTTGCTGGGTAAAAGAATGCCAAATATTTCAGACTTCTGGATACAAGGTCCAAGTTGATATTGACACTTGAAAACCCAAGGTATAATTATGTTCCCCTTATTAGAATGAGGAATATGGGGCCACATAATAAATGGAGTCCTGAGCTCCTATTCTTCTGTGGTTATAATTGGAAATGATATATTTGGTAGTTGAAACAGCTCCTACTGAATATTGGCTCTTTGATCTGTAATATGATTGTAGTTATAGGAGGGAAGAGCAAGTGGAAACTTTTGAAACTGCTCATTTCTTCCCTTCAGTCAAGATAGTAAAAAAAGAGGAAGAAGAAGAGGAGAAGGAGAAGAGAGGGGAGGAGAAGAAGAAAGTATTCTGGGAGAAGTGGTAGAAACAATTGCTATCCTCCAATGTCTGAAATAAGAGGTGAGTGATAGCCTCATCATAAGTTCACTTTAATCACCAGTACAGCCTCTATCAAAACCAGAAAGATGTTAAAATTTTGGAGGATGACAATGGATTACCCTAAACTCAATCCAAATTGTAGTTTCTGAGCTTGAGTGCAAGTTCCAGTATTTTTGCAAAAGCAAATTAACTGTGTCTCAAGTACATTGTGTGCAGCCACTGCTAGGAATAATGGGTTTTTTTTCCTATATCTGATGGAAAGGACAGCATTTTTTTTTTTTGAGTTGGAGTCTCACTCTGTCACCCGGACTGGAGTGCAGTGGCTACTCCTGGCCACCGCAGCCTCACCTACTGGGCTCCGGCGATCCTTCTGCCTCAGCCTTCCAAGTAGCTGGAACTATAGGCGTATGCTACCACATCCGGCTAATTTTTGATTTATTGTAGAGATGATGTCTCACCAAGTTGCCCAGGCGGGTCTTGAACCCGCAGGCTCAGGCATCCACTCACCTCAGCCTCCCAAAGGCGCGGAATTATAGGCTGAGCCACCGAGCCTGGCTAGGACAGCATTTTTTAAAATTCCATTTTCTTGGGACAAACAACAGAAGACATTTATAGAATTCTCCCAAGTCTACATTAACTCTTCTACCATCAAGCATAAAGTATTTTAAAGAAACTAAATATTTAATCAACCTGCAGAACATCACATTGATCCGCTGTATCAGTGCATAGTTAATCAAAGATCTAAACATAAGAAAGGAAACTCTATTAAAATGCATTAAATAATTCTAGAAGTAACACGGGGTTTTGTATTTTAAATGCAGGTATTTAAAAAACAAACAAAACAAAGCAAAAATGATTAATGAATACTCAGTACAGAATTCAAAGTGTCAGTCTGACAAATGCTATAGAGATTCTCCCTCTGTAGGGCATATTGGCATAGTGCAGAGGTTTAAAATGCCAAGCATGAATGCTACCACTCTTTCATTTCAGACTCAGGGCAAACAACAGTAATCAAATACGACAGTTTTTCATAATAAGTGCAAGTACCATTTCCTAGGCCTTCTCAGTACAGCTACCTACTTATCTACTATCCAGGTAGATAATACTAACTAGTTTCAGGCATCTACTGTCAGTAATTAAGTATAGCCCTAAAGACAAAATCTATTTGCCATCTCTGGTAGAGTGGCAAATGTTATATATATATACATATATATATATGTAATATTATAATATATACATTAATATAACTTCAGTCACCTTGAAAGTACTCTTCATTTGATGCAATACACCTATCAAAATGCTTTTTCCACTGCTCAAAACAGTTTTTGGACTCATCAATTTTGATGCCTTTTAGTGCTTCTGTTGTCTTTTGTTTCACTTCTTCCATATCAGCAAAACCTCTTCCTTTGAGGACTTTTTCCATGCAGGGAAACAAAAAAGTTGCTCAGGGCAAGACCAGGTGAATAGGGAGGGTGGGGGAAAGGGGTCATGTCATTTCTGATAAAAAATTGCTGAACACTCAGCATAGTGTGGGCAGGTACATTTGTAAATCACCCATCAAGAAACAGGCAAGTGCATTGAAAGACTTTCCAAAAAACAAACAAACAAAAATTCACTGATGCCAAATGCAGCCTCTCATAACAATGCTAGATGGTACTTTGATGCTGCTGGGTTCCTAGAAAACTTACCTAGCAGGGGAAACCTGAACTATAAGGGGCCCGCCCTCTAAAAGATAACTCAGGGTTTTGGGGGGGTCCACTCTCATATAGTGTGTGTGTATGAGTATATACATGTAGATGTAGGAGACCATAATAGTAAAAACAAGTTTTAGTGTAATATATATTAAATAAAATAGCCATTAGATGGTATAGGCAATTCTTTTTGTTCATTTATTCACTCACTTAATACTGATTGGACATTTAACACATGCAAGATCCTATGCTAGAACTTGATCAAAGGAAACCTATTTGTATACAGAGAATAATTTTAAAGGTGTTATGCCAGTTAAATGCTTCCCAAGCATTAGTTGCTCCAGCATCTGGGTTTCCAATACCACTACTGAAGCAAATCTTCGAAATGTCTTAAAAATGATGGTGCATTAGTCCATCCAGAATGGTGGTGAAAACTCTAGAGACAAATGACTCGACTCTACCATGTACTGGTGCACAAATATGAAAAAGTAATTTGATTAGTCTGCCTCACTCTCCTCTGATAAAAGTTGGAATACCACGGGTTCGTGACCCGCCTGGGCAGCGAGACCTCATCTCTACAATAAATCAAAAAATCAGCCGGGCGTGGTAGCACATGCCTGTAATTCCAGCTACTTGGAAGGCTGAGGCGGAAGGATCGCCGGAGCCCAGCAGGTCGAGGCTGCGGTGGCTGGGAGCGGCCACTTCACTCCAGTCTGGGTGAAAGAGTGAGACTCCAATTAAAAAAAAAAAAATTGGAATAATAATAGCACTTGGCCCACAAATTTATTGTAAAGATTAAATAAGGATGTGGATATAAAGCATTTATCATAATGGTGCTTAGTGAAGAGCTAACACTTTACAAATGTTTGTTGCTTTTTTGTAAGGCTAACTTGAAGACATGAAACATTTTTTCTAATATTTTACAAGAAGGGTAGCTTAAAATATTCATCTTACCATTTTAAAATATACCTATGTGTTTACAATTTGCAATGAAAGGAATCATTGTTGATAATACAGCAGATTACCTTACACAGTTCTTGCCACAATCAAAATAATACATGGAAATTATTCAAGATCTTTCGGCAAGGAGCTCAAAATACTTTGGAGACATTATCCCAATCTGGAACCTGCCAACAATTTTATCCACCTCCAGTGTTGACACCATCAACTCCACCCATCCTGTTCTATTTGGCAACGTCAACCTCATTTTAAACCTTTGAGAGGCAACAGAGGGGCACTCACTTCAACATGAGGCTAAAAGAGAGCCCATATTCAAACCTGGCTGAATAATGCCATAAATGAATATAGGAGTCACAGCTATTTACTTGTTAGAAATGGTTTCCTGGAAAAAATTACTAATTTAAAAGGTAAACTAAATACATTAATATTCTGATTAGTATCACATACTCAGAGGCAAAAGCATCAAAAGAAGCCCTATATCTTCTTTACAAGCTAAGTTTTAATTTCTTCCTTCACCCCAGGGAGCTTCCTTTTAACTTCAAAGCCTAGTGTTTGGGTGTAGATGATCTACATTTTTAAAAAAAAATCAGATCTTCATGCAGAATATGGAGCTGTAAGATTAATAAGTAGACATTCACAACACAGCATAAGGCTTGAGTTGACCCACACCCTTGAGCAAAAGACACTTCACAATGCCTTTAAGTAACCCAGTGGTGCATTTTGTCATCATATTTGGGTCACACTCATGATTCTAATTACCACTATGGTTAATGCAATGGAAAAGCTTGTTGGTTTCAAAACCTATTCGATTTTTCAGAAATCATATCATTTGGGACATCTGAATTATAATGGCAATGAAATATACTAAGAACAATCCAAATAGTGGAGGGGAACTTAAGCAATTTTGAAAAATCTTTGCCAATAATGCAGCACCTGTAAGCACCACACTCAGGGCAGAGATCTCACTTGCCCAGGTCTAAGGAGTTTGTTTTATCTTAAACTACTTAGTCCATTCCTCTGTAATCTGTCCTCCCACAGGCTTCCCCATCTCCAGAAATGGCACTTTTTTTTTTCTTTTAAACTGCTAAAGCCTACAGGCAAGCTCATCTTCAATCCCTCTGTTCCTCTCACATCTTATATCAGGTGTATCAGCAGATCACATTCTGTCTTCAGAATAATAGTTTTTTTCTTTTTTAAAAAATAGAGACAGCGTCTCACAATGTTGCCCAGGCTGGTCTTGAATGCCTGGCCTCAAGCAATTCTACTGCCTTGGCCTCTCAAAGTGCTGGGATTACACCCTTGAACTACTGTGCCCAGTCCAAAATAATAATTTCTTACCTGAATTACTACAAGAACATTATAAGCAATCTCTCTGCTTCTACTCTCCAAGTCACTTCCTCTCCAAGACAGAAAGCAGCCTTCCTAGCACTTTAAAAACACTTTACTCCATAACTTTTCATTTCCTCAGAAAAAGATCCCAAGTCTTTGCCAAGTCTTTGAAGGCCCCGTGATCTTGCACCTTATCAGATATTCAATGTCCTCTCCCATTCGTCTTTCCCCTCTGCTCCAGCCACATTGAATTTTTTGTTCTTCCTTGAACACTTGGGCATTTGCATTTCCCTCTTACTGATCTGTTCTTCCCCCATATGTCTCTGTGGCTCACTTCCTCACTTCCTGTAGTGAGTTTGTTCCTTAAAAAACTTACATGAAATAATACAAAAACTCCAACAACAGAAACAAGCAATAAGAATGAGACTCCTCTCCACTCTCTATCCCCCTTAATATTTCTTATGCTTTCAGTACTCATCACCACCTAACATGTTCTATATGTATGTGCCTATGTATTTGTCTATTTTCCGTCCCCTCTCTTAGACCGAAAGCTCCCCTTAAGAGTATGGACTCTTGTTTGGTTCACTACAGTGCCCCATTCCTTGGAACTGAGTACATCCTTAGTAAACACTTAAGGAATAAATAAATAGATATGATTCATCCAATCAAAACTCATAGAAGTGATGATATTTTTAACCACTTAGTCATGTATTGGAAGATGTTCATACTCATATTATGGCTTTAAAAACTAGCAAAAATACATATACATAGTGATCTCAGATAGTCTGGGGAAGTCAACTAGAATAATTGCTTGTACATTAGTTATGAGAGCAAAGTCTTCAAAAACACTTGGAATGGGAGTTGCATGTAATGAGGAAGCTTCAACAAAAGGAAGGTTGGCTAAACTCCCAGGCCACTGCTCTTCCAAAGGATAGGCTGCCCCATGGTCTAAGGGAATGCACATTTTTCTGTGCAGGTTCTCCTGGGAGGGATGAGGTAGAATTGAAAATCAAGATTCTTGATTCTGAAGGTCAGTGTGCAGGATCACCTGGGGGCTCCCTAAAATGAAAGGGAAAAGTTACAATCATTGACAGCAGCATCTACTTTCCAAGGGCTCTGTGGAGTTCTGTGACTATTAATAGGCTGGGTTTCCTTTCATTCATTCATTTGAAAAGCACTGAAATATTGCAATAAATAGGACAAAGGCTCTGTCTTCACAGAACTTACAGGCAATAGCAATAATAATTAAAACATATGGTACTAAGTGTTATGAAGGAAAAGAAATCAAGGAAGAGGGAGAGAAACTGGGTGTGGGGGGCAAGAGATATGCTGTAATTTTACATATGAATATGTGCTTGGAGGAAAAAAATGAAGGAAGTAGGTGGTGGAAGTGGGTGCAGATACCTTGAGAAACAGTCTTCTAGTCATGGAAACAGACAGGGCAATGTTCTCTGTGTTGATTGAAGGAAAGGTGCCCCGTGTGTTAACCATTCTAGCAAGTGCCAGAAGGCCAGTGTTAAATGGAGAAGAGTGAGCAAGAGGCAAAGGGATGGCAAATTAGGACTGGAAGTGTGGAGAGGGCCCAAAAGATTAGATGGGGGCTGAGGTGAGGGGATTGCCTGAGCCCGCGGGCTTGAGACCCATCTGGGCAACTTGGCGAGACCTCATCTCTACAATAAATAAAAAATCAGCCGGGTGTGGTAGCGCACGCCTGTAATTCTGGCTACTTGGAAGGCTGAGGCGGAAGGATCACCGGAGCCCAGCAGGTCGAGGCTGCAGTGGCCAGGAGCAGCCACTGCACTCCAGTCTGGGCGATAGAGTGAGACTCCAGCTCAAAAAAAAAAAAAAAAAAGATTAGATGGAAAGCCATTGGATGGCTTTGGAGCAGAGGAATGTGTGATCTGGATTCACTTTACTGAGCTCACTTTGGGGCCTGTATTGAGAATACTGAAGAGAGCCAGGGTAGAAACAGGGAGACTAAAAATTATGACGTTCTAGAAATAATCTAGATGAGAGATGACAGTAGATTGGATTAAAATGACTTGGGTACAGTGGAGACCCTAGAGTAAATGACTTTTCACCCTGACAAAAAAAGTCTCCTGACACACACAGGCCGGGCAGGACAGATGTGTGCCTTACATCTTGATTTTCTTGGGAAGTTTGATGTAAAATGCAAAAAAAGTCAGAATACGTATGAGAGGGAAATAGTCCCAAATGTAATAAAAAGTAAAGTAAATTGTTAAATTTATTCACAACCTGCTTCTCCATTAAACTCTTTCCTATCTTCCCCCAGAATACTACTAAATATTTTCCTACAGGAAGCTTTCTCACACTTCGTAAAGTTAGATTCAATCACCCTAATGGTACCAATATTTTGCTCTATTTTACTCCCAAGACCCCAAAGCTGAGAACTCACCTAGAGATACAAGTTTATACTAAATAGCCTTAGACAAAGATGTATTTGTGTGTGTGTGTATATATATACATATACACATATTCCAACCACTAAGCTTTAAAGTATATGGTTGTGTTTAACCTGTTTCCAACTTAAGGGAATGAACCTCTAAGCTAGACATTTACTTCTTCTGCCTTCCTGCCTGTGACATTAGGCTGGCCCATGGCAAAACAACCACTCAGGTTGCCTGGCAGTGCCTCAGTGCTCACTAGAGCACCTGCCACCGGCAGCCCCAGCTCTGCTCTCAGTGACATCCAGATTGCTTCTCCCTCACTGATGCCTCACCTGACTCTGCTTTCTAATACATTGACCTTCCCGGTCCCAAATCCAATTAAAACTTGTATTTGGTTCCTGTAAGGCTCTGTATCCAGCTGATGAGATTACTACTGGCTTTATGATACTTTCCTTTCCAGGTGGCCTATTTCATTTTAGAGACACTGTGTCTTGAATCCCAGAGGTGTCTCTAATGTTGGAAATGTGATCAGGCCGGTGAGGGGTGGTCTCGGCCACTGAAGTTCTGATCCTTCTTAAATCGCATCATGGGCATGCTTGCTCATTCGCTATAAGCCTCAATCTAGCCCTACTTAAATGTTCTCTGTATACATTTAGAAGGGGACTGACCATAAATGATGTTGCCTGTGTGAGTACAACTGGTGCCTGCACTGTTCTGAAAAGTGTTTCATATGCTTTAAGGCTGTGCCTAATTCATTCTACAACCTTCTATCCTCAAGATGAACAAGACAGTTAGATAAAAGATTATCCTGTTGGGTCAGCCTAAAATACTCCTTCCTTCCTCAGGAATAGAGTTAGAGAACCCAGTCCTGCCTCAGGTTCTATCAAAAGAGACAAAGATAACTTAGAGAAGGTCTGCAAAGTGATTAGAGCAGCAGCTTACAGAAAGGACAAGCAAGAGAGAAAAACACTGGGAATGAGCATAGAGAACTCACAGGGGATTGTATAACCTAAACATGTAAAGGATTACCCTACCACGATTGGTACTTCTGACACTTCTTATTTACCATAGAATTACATTTAAACTGTAGTTTGAGAATGAAAGTTTCTTAAGGTACAGGGCATTAAATACTTTGAATGGTAATTATTAGATGAATGCACTATCACTGTCTTAAAAGGGAGGTGGCTATACACGTCTTTTTGTTTGACGTGGTCATAGTTTACTTACATCTGCTGTCCTAGGGTAATCAACACTATACTCATTTACTCTCATGCTTACCTTGTTTGAATCATAAATTACATGATAATCCCACTTAAATTTACTATAAAAAATTTACTCCGAAGGAATACAGACATAATTATATTATACTTCCATTCAAGCGCTACCAGTATCCATAGCTTTCACAATAACAGAACAAGGTCACTGTCTCTGACCTTACTGACAGATGTCACAATCCCTCCATGTGACTATGATGAACAAGAATAATCACAAATAAGCATAACCACCTTGCCAAGAATCCCTTACTTAGACCTTCTTAAAGACAAAGACTGAGGCGTTCACAGTTTCTATGTTTCTATATAACATTCATGTTATATAACATATGTTACTACATAGCCTTCATGTTATACTGAGGGTAAGCCCTGCTTCCCCAGGTGCCATCCCTTAACTCTTTTTAAAAATGTCCACTTTTTATCTCTCAATGGTTCCACCATCACCACAAGTATCCAAACTGCGACTCCTCCCCAAATCTCAATAAAATTTATCTATCCTTGTTCATCATCTGTCAGAATTAAAATGTTTACTTGTTTGTTTTAGCGACAGGGTCTTGCTTTGTTGACCAAATGGGAGTTCAGTGGCATGATCATAGCTCACTGCATCCTTGACTTCCTGGGCTCAAGCTATCCTCCTGTCTCAGCCTCCTGATTAGTTGGGATGACAGGCAATCACTACCATGCCTGGCTAATTCTTTTTCTTTTTTTTCTTTTCTGTAGAAATGAGGTCTATGCTTCCCAGGCTAGTCTCTAATTCCTGGGCTCAAGTAATCTCCCACCTTAGCCTCCCAAAGTGCTGAGGTGGCATGAGCCACCACGCCTGGCCTAGAATTATGATCTTGGTTACCTAAATGTTACCTTCACTCCAGAAAGTCAGAAAAATTTAGAGTGGTTAGGTATTTTCATACCTTTCACCAATCAGTGAAGTCAACCCAAAGACGCATTTTAGCAGTCTGAAGAAATTCCTTAAATTTTCACTTCTCAGAGCCACTTAATGAAACAATCCCATCTTAAGGGTACACCAGTCTAGAGAGACAGACATACACCAAGGCTGGAAAGAAGGAAAGGACAAGTAGTAACTTGAAATAAAATTGAAAGCGACTTTCTGCTTCCCCTAAAAAAAGTCCACAAAAAGATTTTGTTTCACAAAATTTTAGTATGGAGCAAATACTACATATATAGTCTTCTCTTTAAGTTACCCAGTTAGTTTATTCCTGAATGTGCCCAATTAGATTTATGTTTTCTTAGGATCAAGAAAAAGACCTCGCCTAAAGATTTGGCCGGAAGGGTAAGATTCTATGTCAGTGACCACTATGAATATGTCTAGATCATACTCTGCTGCCATCCTCCCAGCTGGGTATGACCATTCAGGTGATCTCTGGGCCATGGAATGTAGCAAAATCACATTACTTAATGAATGAAGTGTTAAGAAGTAGATGTGTCTGCCGTCTGGTCTCTTTTCTCAGCCTCTAGCTAGATGGAGAGGACCTAAAGGAGAGCAGGCACAGGAGTCTGGATCCAAGAATGACCCAATCGTTCACACCGGACTTGAGCAAAAATCATCTGCCATTATTCTAAGCCACAGAGAAGATGGTGTTATATGTTACAGAATTTAGGCACATCGGCTAATGAAATCTAATGTACAGAGATTGAGCCTTGTGTTTACAGACTCTCCATATAATAAAATTAAAGGACCTTCAAGTGACTGCCAGGAAGGAGGACTGGGGCTAGAAAAGACATTGGCTTTTTTCATGCTGCCTTACATTTCTCTGTAATTTCTGACTTTTCCAGATGCTGAAATGTCTGGCATCAAGAAGGAAAATTTACATTCAAGGGTAAACTTTATTTTGTTTTTAAGATAAACATGAGCCTTTGGGGAGAAATAAACTAGTTCTTACATCATCTACACTAAACACAGAGCTTTATTTATTTGTTTATTCATTCTTGTATTCACTAATTCATTCATTCATTCATTCACAATCGAGAGTGGGAATTGTCAGTGGGTAAGAGAAATAGGCAGGAAGATATAATTGTTCAAAAGAAGAGTAAAAAAAACTTCTGTTCAAAGTGATTTAAATCAACACTGTCTGTTGCATTATGAGCGAGTTCCTATCAAACTGCCAAAGCAGAACCACTCACTTGATCAAAGTGTTGGATTTCCATTTGCAAAGGCCAGAGCGTCTTAGGACTTTAAAGTGGGGCCAATATAATTGGAGTAAGACCATAAAGGTGGAATAGCAGGATGTTGTTCCAACTCTAAGAAATGATGCCCAGTGGCTCTGAATAACTAGACATCATCACTGTCCCTTATTGTTCCAAAAAAGTACTTCCAGGATGTTCTGTATTATGTGAATCTCATGTTCTGTTTCATGTGATACATATAAGCTGTTCTGTCCAAATTCCAATTCCAGTTTTTTTTTAAAGTTCAGCTGTGATCTACAGTTCATTCTGTTAAGTCTTTTCCATAATCCCTCCGTTCCATATTGTATATACACCTTCAGTGCTTCCTTCCCTCCCTCACATCCTAACACCTTCATTTAATCGCCTCTTAATCATTTGCCTGAAAAGTAAACCCTCCAGTCACTTATTGTTTCCTTCCAGATGCTGCTGTTGAATGACTCCCCACGGACTTCACCTAACATTCCATCCATGTTCATTTGGCTGTGCAGACTGCGATTCCAGCACTCCAAAGCTTTTAAGCCCTTTCTTTCCAAGAAAACTCATAGCTAACACCATTATTTCCTCACAAAAACAGCTAACATCTGCAGACTCAAACACCAAAACAAAGAAAAAAGTTTGCGCAGTTCTGTTAAAATTGGATGCAACCTTTATCAGCCATCTTAGGCAATAAATCAATGTTCTTCTTTTCAATTTCTAGTAAAATATAAACCATAGTGGCCAATTTCAATTTCCCCTCAAAGGAATAGTTAACAAACAGGTTATAAGTGAACTAAGCGTCTATTTGGAAAACCATTCTCGAACACGATTCATCAAGTTACTCCATAAACTCCATTAAGTTTCATTTTATTCTATATATAAATATTTCATCTCAGCAGCATTATTTAATTTAGGTCAGAAACTAAAATCTCCCAATAAACTGTACTCTAAACAAATAATATGTAGTTTTTATCAAAATTACTTATTTCCAAAAGATTTCATATTCAGAACAACTTTGAATATAAATATATTATCTGAAAAATCATTTTTTAAACTTTGATCTTATGTATTCTACAATCTCAGTTAATGTAGGTTCCTTTTTAGACATAAGAAAATAAGGACCCTAAAAATAAGACCGAAACTACCCAAGCCTCCTAATTCCCAGCTGTTTCCTATAGAGATCATAAGGTCCTTCAGTCATGATCATTTTAGATCACTGATTCTCAAACTTTAACATGCATACAAATCCCCATTAGAGCTTGTTAAAGTAGTTTCCGAGTATCATCTCCAGAGATTATGATTCATTAGGTCAGACTGGATCCATGAATTTGCATTTATAACCAGCTCATAAATGATGATAAAGCTACAGACCCAAGGACCACAATTTCAAAACCACAGCTTTCATTTTTTTTAAACTTAAAAAAAAAATCTACCTCGGCGTGGTGTTTCACTCCTATAATCCCAGCACTTTGGGAGGCCAAGATGAGAGGACTGCCTGAGCTCAGGGGTTCAAGACCAGTCTTAGAAACTTGGCGAGACCTCATCTCTATAATAAATCAAAAAATTAGACGGGTATGGAAGACTGAGGTAGCAGGATCATCTGAGCCCAGTAGGTCAAAGCTGTGGTGACCGTGAGTGTCCCATTGCATTCCAGCCTGGATGACAGAGTGAGACTCCAACTCAAAAAAAAACACAAAAAACTATAATGATGCTAAGTAACAGTCCACTACCATCAACTGTAAAATTGATAAAATTCTTCTACCAACATAATTAGCACAGATACATTCCATATTCCAATTTTTACATTAATATCCATTCTAGTTGCAGAGTTTGAATAGCACTTTGTAATTTTGTTCTTTAACATATAACTGTTTCATTTCTTTCTTCCTTTTTTTTTTTTTTGAGTTGGAGTCTCACTCTGTCACCCAGGCTGGAGTGCAGTGGCAAGTTCACGACCACTGCAGCCTCGACCTGCTGGGCTCAGGCAATCCTTCCATTTCAGCCTTCCAAGTAGCTAGAACTACAGGCATGCACTACCATGCCTGGCTAATTTTTTGATTTATTGTAGAGACGAGGTCTCTCTAAGCTGACCAGGATGGTCTTGAACCGGCGGGCTCAGGCAATCCTCTTGCCTTGGCCTCCCAAAGAGCTGCGACTATAGGCTTGAGCCACTGCACCCGGCCATAACTGTTTTATTCCTAAGTGGAAATGATTTCTTTCTTCACTTGGACCACTACATATAGGTCTTCTCAGCATACTCTAGACTAAATAATCAAATAATTTTTAAACTATAACACCATATTCTAAAACAACTCTATACAATCTCCTCACAAAATTCACAAGTTGTTTCAACATTTTTCTCTTTCTCTTTACATTTTCAGTGGTATTTTAGAAATACCAATATCAGGAGCATCTACATATATTACAGTGCGCTGAAAGAAACACACACACAGACACTATTTTTAAGGCTGAATACTTTGAAAGAATAAGAGATGACTGTTCAGTAAAAGCCTCAAGATCTGCTGCTGTCACCACCAGATGCCCTTTCCTAAAAGGGTCTCCAATATTAGAGCATCAGTGGCTGCCTTACATGGCCTGTGTCTAGTAAGAGTAGATTCTACCACCCAGAGTCACTTAAGAACAAATCAGGGAATTTAAAATGGTCATTTAAAAACTTATTTGAGACAATATTTTGCAGTAAGGACATTCAAAGACAACAGCAGAATAGGTTATGCAATCAACTACAAGGCAGATGAAACAGAGCAAGTATTGTGGAGCTTCTACCCTTATCAATGCCTTCTTCTACACACCCGCTTTTCAGTGGCCCCTCTCAGTTCTCATTATATCCACGTTATACACAAATGTTCTCAACTGTTCTAGGTCCTAATTTCTCCCTAGCCAACTCATTGCTTCTCTTTGAATGCTAAATCTCCCCCCCCCAAAAAAAGAAAAGAAAAGAAAAGCCTTGATATACCATTTATCCAGCAGTAACAAATATGTCCATATATATTCATATACATAAACCTACATACAGAAAGACTTACACTTGTATACTCACAAACATATTTGGATGTGGATGGTGTCAATTTCAGTGGATATTTGTGTATGCATGCATATGCTAATAAATAAAAACATTTTTATAAGAACAAATTCATGAGAAATAAATGTTTGCCCATATGAAAATTAGAACAACTGAAATGTATACACACTTGAAAAGTACACAAATGTTTAGTTGATGACAACTAAAAATTATAAATTAGTGATCTACAAAGTTTTGGCATGTGCTGGGGTGGTGATGGGAAGAGAGGAATTAAAGCCAAAATGTAAAAAATAAAACACACACCCTATAGACCAAATATAATTATGCTTTGTAACAATGGTAGCACAAGTAGCAAAACTGTGCAAGATATGCTCAGTTTCTCTGATTTTGAATTCCGATGATTTCTACTGTGTATAGAATTTATATCTTTTACTGATTGTGTAAATTTAAGTTTAACTTTTCACACTTTTTTATTCCTGTGAATTAATAAAATATCATTTTACAGTATATCTCAGCCCATTTTAAATATTTTGAACTTTGTGAAAGTGTTCTCAGCATTCACTTTCTACTTTATCTACTGATAAATAGAAAATGTTCCCAAATATACTGTGAATCTGAAGACAGAAGAGAGTTACTACAAGTATTTTGAATAATTAAAGAACCTGATACCAAGTTTTACATGTGGCTTCCTCAAAACTAACTAAATAGGAGTTCACACAAAATTAATGACAAGAATCATATTTCCCAACAGCTTTAGAAATTGTTGGGCTTTTCCTGCTCTCACCTTTAGTAAAAGAGGGAGAAGTGCTATCAAATATCCTGGGCTCAGTCCTCCTGAGAGGTCAGTAGTGTAGCATCACAGACTGAAGCATCTCTGGAGAAGAGGAACCAGGAGCTATTGAAATGGGGCATAAGGAACTCCTGACCATCTCAACGTTTCACCCTTGCAGCACAGCTTTAAGAAATTCTGCGCAGAAATGGAAGGACATCACAGCCTCATGGAAATACATTCAGTGATAGTGCAAATTCAAGTTCAAGTCCTCAGTCCTGATGTGACTGGCTCTGGGTTCCTCATGTCCCAAATGAAAGTATGATGATGCTCGTATTATAGAGGCGGAGTTGTGGGTATTAAAACACTGCCTCGGCACTATTTTTTCATTCTCATACATTATCATTTTTAAAATCTATGATAAATCATATGCAATTTGTTTCACCATCTTTACTTTTATGTTTCTTGTGACAAATGATAAGAAATCATTATTTTATGTTCTTTCAACAATCCATATCTTATTAACAAATATTTTTATCAACCTCACAATGGCACCTTAGGAACTTCTAGATGAATAGGATTATCTTATTTCATTATTGCACTGTACTCTATACACTACAGTTTCAGATGGTCTCTTAGAAACAAGAACAAAAATTAAATGGTTGAATTAAAGGAAATAGATGTTTCCAACCAGGAGTTTTCAATATGTATGTGAAATCTACATACACAACATTTGGTATACATGCAATAATATATTTTATATAAATTTAATATTTTTGATGATTCTGAGTCAATTATATTTGCCCTAAGTTTGAGCTATTTCCTTAAGAACTAAGGAAGGATGTATGTCTCAGAAATATCCTGCAAAGCTACTTGAGGGTGGTCTAATGGTGTGGCATGTGAGGAATAAAAGGACAAGATCATGAGTTACAAAGAACTATAGAAAAACTTTAATCTGAAAAATCTGTCTCTGAAAGAATAGTGATTCGTTCATGTACTTCCACCTAACGTTGTAAATGTTGGGTCTCAAAACGAATTAATGACAGAAGTTGAGCTGCATCATCCTAAGCATTTGTAACCAACTGTAAGCACTGGTAACATAGACTGGTACCAATCCGACGAATTAATGACAGAAGTTGAGCTGCATTGTTCTAAGCATTTGTAACCAACGGTAAGCACTGGTAACATAGACTGGTACCAATCCGTGGCCTGTAAGGAACTGGGCCACGCAGCAGTAGGTGAGTGGCAGGAAACTGAGCAAAGCTTCATCTGTATTTACAGCCGGTCCCCATCACTTGTACTTGCATTGCCATCTGAGCTCAGCCTCCTGTCAGATCAGCACTGAAAAGTTTGCTTCCACTTCCAATATCCTTTGTGAAGCAGGGTTTTTTGCAGTGACAGCAACCAAAATGAGATTACAGAGTAGACTTGACATAAGAAACACACTTTGTGTGTCACTGTCTCCCATTAACTGTGAGGGAACCATGTTGTTGCAGGAAAACAAGCTCAGGCCTCCCACTGGTTCTGCATTATGGTGAATTATATAATTATTTCATTATATATTACATTGTAATAATAATAGGAATAAAGTATACAATAAGTGCAATGTGCTTGAATCATCCTGAAACCACCCCCTTACCCCAGTCCATGGAAAAACTGTCTCTGATGAAGCCAGTCTCTGATGTCAAAAGGTTGGGGACCACTGTGTTAAAAGATTTTTTAAAAGTTATCTTAAAATGAGTACTAGATAATGTTATTGTTATAACTGAAGTTCCTATGAGTTGATCGACTGACATGATGTAGTGAAAAAAATACAGCCTTTGGAATCTGATGTAAGTACAAGTCTAGTACTTTCATCAGATGAGTGACCCGGAATGAGTTTTACTAATTCTCTGAGTCTCTATTTCTTCACATTGAAAATGAGAATAAAGGAATCTTCTTTGAAGAAAGATGAGTTAGGAAATTTTATAAAGACTTTTAGTAAAGTCACTGAAATAAGTTTCCTATTTGATAAAGAGCATATGGTATTATTATTATTATTATTATTATTATTACATAATTTGCCAAATTCTTGTTAATGATACTCTACTAACATCTAATGTATTAAAAAATCTAATGTATTGTGTTGTATCTCCTATATTATTTCATTTGTCCTATGTGATAAGTCAGTTACAAATCTACAGCAAGTATGTTAAAACAATACCACTGCCCCTATATAATACTTCTTTATTAAGACAGATGGTTGACATTTTATGTAATAAGTCATCATTATATCTTCCCCATCAAAAGGTTGATATCTGAACACATTCTTTAATGAGCAGGTAGATTTAGGAGATTTAACACTAGATATGAGTATTTCTGCAAGCTTTATGTTCCATCTTCTTTAGCTCAAGTTTTCTTTGCAATATTTTCTAGAACATGCATTTAGTAGAATTATATTAAATTAAATATTAAAATCCTGTCATGAGGGAATGGGAGCTAAGTGATAGCAGACATTCATGAGTGAAACCCTGAATAACTCCATCTGTTTCTCCACAGGGCTTGGAAATATCTTTTAAACACAATCCTAAACCTAGGCAAATAGAGCGCCAAATCACCCTCAGCTTTAATGTTTGACCAGGTCCACAGTTTTCTATAAAAGTCAAGGTCTGAACTGTCCCATATCATTTTTAAAAATTAGGAAATTATCGGCTCTTGCGTCAAAATTCTCAAAAGCAGAAACTGTGTCTAACAAAAATAAGATTTATATTTTGACTTCAACATTAACCTATGACCAGGTTTTATTTCACAGTGAAATAAATACAGATTGAATCAAGAATTTAAAAAGTGAATGCCAGAGTCTGTACACCCAGTGGGTTACAGATGTATAAGAGTGGTGGCAGAGAGCCACTTAACTTCCTCCAAGATCCAAAAATATTTGGAAGGAAAATCCAGAAGGAAAAATGTCTGACAGACATGTTCTCTTTGGGGTTTCCTGCCTCGTTGTTTGCCAAGCTTCCTAGACCCCATTGCTTCTTAATAAAGTTCACCAAAAAGACTTTATGAAATGCTGATTTCATAGAATAAAACTTGTATTAAAGGCGTTTTTATGTAGTTGAAGCTTCCTGCCATCTGCATTTCCCTACTTCACAAATTCAAGGAAGCGTGACTTGGAAAGTTACAAGCAGAAGGTGACATTTGACGCGCTCACTCTTGGTGGGAGAATGAGCCCAAACGCTGAATCCTAAGCTGAAGACCATAGCTTAGACACTGCAATGGAGAAGCTGCTGAACCCTGAGGGGATCGTTATACCCTCAATGTCTCTATTCCTTCTCTTGTAAATTGGAATTATGTGAACATGCATAGTGTGCACTGTGTGAATTAGCTTAATAGAAACACAGATATGGAAAATGAACGAAAAGTTAGATTCTGATTTCTCTGACTTTTGTAACAGTAGCCAAAAAAAGAAACAACTAAGGTGACTCAGCCTGTAACCCCGCGCTTTTGGGGGGCTGAGGTGAGTGGATTGCCTGAGCCCGCCAGTTCGAGACCTGCCTGGGCAGCGAGACCTCATCTCTACAATAAATCAAAAAATCAGCCGGGCGTGGTAGCGCGTGCCTGTAATTCCGGCTACTCAGAAGGCTGAGGCGGAAGGATCGCCGGAGTCCAGCAGGAGAGGCTGTGGTGGCCGGGAGCGGCCACTGCACTCCAGTCTGAGCGACAGAGTGAGACTCCAACTCAAAAAAAAAAAAAAAAAAGTTTTCAAATTCATAAAAGTTGTACCAGGATTTAAAGATAAGCATTGGAGTCTAATATGAAAAATAATAAATAAGATCTAAAACAACTAATTGAAGTAGTCAAAAATAGTATCTTTGAAATAATTAAATATACACATTTAATATTTATATGTTTATTTATATTTTATATATACATTTAAATATTGCCAATCTGAAAGGCAGATAATTTGACTAAAATCGGTTAAAGTTTATGCCATGAATGTTTTCTTTATTTATCATATACAAACTATTTACTTCTATAAGTATTTAATGAAGATCTAAGTGCTTAGGCCCTTGGGAAAACAGAAAAATAAAAAAAATATAGCCGCACCCTTTAAAAAGACCTTAATACAACAGTACAAATATTATATATGTAATAAAGAGAAATTTAAATCTATTCATTTATATTTGGAAGGCAGCATATTTAATGAAGAAAATAAGATCTTTTAAACACAATCCTAAACCCTAGTCAAATAGAGTGCCAAAATATTCTCAGCTTTAATATTTGACCAGGTCTAAAAGTTTTCTGCAAAATGGAAGGTACGAACTGTCCCATATCATTTTAAAAATTAGGGAATTATCAGTTCTTACATATCAAAATTCTCAAAAGCAGAAATTGTGTCTAACAAAAATAAGATTCATATTTTGACTTCAACATTAACCTACAACCATCTTTTATTTCACAGTGAAATAAATACTTTTAAAATATATTTAAGTCCACTAAAGGATAGGTCCATTAGGCACTACACAAGAGTTGGGTTTGGCTGGAGGAAGAGGTGAAGGAGATGACCAAAATACTGTCCCAACATCTGTGAAAAGTGGGTGTGCATCCATCTTCAAATCAAATTAGTAACGATATACATCAATTTTTAAGATTATGGGGACTTTGCATTGTTATCTTTTTCTTGTAAGAGATGATAGAATAGAGAGACAGAGGAATGTGGATACAGATAAAGATTTATATGTATTCACACACACACACACACACACACACACATGCACACACACACACACACACACACACACACACACACAACTAAATAAGTCTCCATTATTTCACTCTATTAATTCTGCCCACAAATCCTCAACCAACTCACTCTGACCAGGAATCCCTTCCTTCTATCCAACTCCCACCTGACCCTCAAACCCACCTCCACCGCAAAAAACTGCTACTGCCATCACTAACTCTGAATTACAACAACTTTACAGGCTTGTGTTTTTAAATGAATTTCAAGCAAGAATTGCAGGGGGGGAAAGTGATCCAAATATAAAGCAGAATGTGGACAGAGCTTTCAAAGCAACATAGCCACGAAGAATGAAAATGTGGCCTGGGCTGTGCCCGGGGTCTAGAAGCTCTGGCCATTCTATTTCTCATTTTTCATATACCTTGCCCCTTCTTCCCACAATGATCCTTCCCATGTCACTAGTATTAGGGGGTCAGAGCCCAGTTCTCTCTAGACCAGGGAAGGAAGCCTCAGTTCTACCTACCAAAAGTGTGTTTGGAACTCAAAGCTCTGCCTCTTCTTGATGACCTAGAAACCACAGCTTTTGCTTAGTTTTCAAAAATTTTCATAGCAATTTCCACTCTTGTTATCATTTGGCAGTCATATAATTTATATGGGGAAAAATCACTTTTAAAAATATGAACCCCCATGAACTTGAATAATTCTCCAAAGCATCTTCAGTTTTTTACATGTAAAGTCTGGTTTTATTATTTATTTTATTTTAGAGACAAGGTCTTGCTCTGTTACCCAAGCTGGAGGGACAGGGTTTCACTGTTGCCCAGACCAAAGTGCAGTGGCATGATTATAGCTCAATGCGGCCTCCTGGGCTCAAGGGATCCTTCTGTCTCAGATCTCAAGTAGCAAGGTCTCAGATAATTTTTTTTTTCCTCCTGGTAGAGACAAATTTTCATTATGCTGCCCAGGCTGGTCTCAAACTTTTGGCCTCAAGTAATCCTCCCACCTTGACCTCCTAAAGTGATAGGATTACAGGCATGAGCCACCATGCCCAGTCAAAGCCTGACTTTAGAATGAAAGTTTTGGGAACAAAATCCACCAATCAGTATTCTTTCCTGTAAGAAAAGAACATAAAAATTGGCTTGTTAATATGGCTAGGTCCAAGAGAAGAAATTAAAAACACTTAAATGCTCACTTAAGATTAAACTCTTATCAGTCAGAAAAAGAAAGATTTTCCAAAAGGGAAGAAGGTGACCTTCTAAGTGAAAGATAATTTATCACCTGCTGAATAATTATGATTAGGCCTTGCATTGTGGAAAATTAGGTTCAGAAAAGTCCTCAATGCTCTTATTAAAATAGTCCCATGTAATTTTGCATCAAAATCAAAAAAGTCAAATATCCATAAGCACAGGAAGATAACCTTATGCCTAAAGCTGCTAAGTATATGAATAAAAAATACAAATTCTGCTAAAAGGCATTCATATGTACTTATATCGCAAATGTAGTTGTGACCAAACAAAATATTTCCAGCAGTTGTATTTGGCTCGCCTGGGCAGCTAATTTGTATCTCCTACTTTGACTAAAAATACATAGAACAGAGGTAGGAAACTGGGATTCTAAACTTTGCTTTAATTATTAGGACTTCACGCAGGCTAGAAATCACTTTCAAATAAGAATTTATGTGAAAATGATGGTCACCAAATATATAATTTTGCTCTATCTCCTTTAAAGACCCTAGGTTACGTGAGAGTGACCCATCAACTTATGGGTATGTACAGTGTAGCCCCTTGGTTAATTAGGAAAAATAAAACTAAACAAAAACTCAGCTAAAGTTGGAAGAGGGTAGACAAGGAAAGAAGAAAAGGTCAGGGAAAGTTATAGCACAGAGTGAATAAGCATAAAGAAAGCCAGAAGACTTGGAGGAGCTCAGAGCTAATGAAAAAACAAGAACACGGAGTAGGGGGAGGGAAGGAAGCAAAAGCCAGCTGGAAACAGAGAAAGTCAGGAATACAGGAGCCAACAGAAATCCAACGACAGAAAGTATTGAAGATTGAAGGGAACAGGAAATTTATTGGAAACCAAGTTGTTTTTTCTTTTGTATCCAATGCAATTCTATTCCAGGCAGAACTCTAGTCTCAACCTCAAAAAGGATAGAAGGGAAGTCAAAACTCATAGCAGTCCTTTTCATGGGGCAGCATCCAGGAGCCATGGAAAGAGAGATTAGAGGCTACCTGACCCCTTGCCAGCAAGTATGGAGGTAGAGGGGTAGCAGCACCATCCAACACAGTGTTTACCAAAATTGAGTGAAGTAAAAATAAGTTGGGCTCCAACTCAGAGCTACTGAATCAAAATTTCAGTATATTTAATAAATATCTCAGATGTAATTTATTTTTTCTCAACTTTTTTTTGAGCAATAGTGATACTGACATGTAAAACTCTAGTTGATTTAAGTGCGCTATAATATTCTATTAAGTTACTATAGCAAAAGGTATGTTATTTGTTGTCCTGTTAATAGATATTTACCATTTCCTTTGAGGGGCGGAGATATTACCAACAAGCCTAATGTAAATATTCTTGATTAAATCTCCTTATCTATCGAGAAAAAATATATATACATATATATCTCAGGTGGTCCCTATTACCAAAAAAATTTTTAGAAAACATCGGTATGGTGGTGAACGTTACAGGTTTTGAAACTATAACAGCCTGAGTTAAAATCCTAGCTCTGCTGTTTACTAGCTGCTGACCATGAGCACATTAACCTTTCTGCACCACAATGACTCAATCTGTAAAATGGCTTATTGTGAGGATTAAGTAACTTATTGCAAGCAAACCAATTAGGCAGTGCCGGGTATATACTGAGCATTTAATGGTGGTCGCTATATAGCTATAAAAGTTCTTGGAATAGGAAAATCTTACAAAATAACATATTTTAATTGATTTAAAAAATAGATAAGGAAAGCTAAAATGGCTATATCTCTTACAAAACACCAAGGAGCACACTTCCTAATGGCACAGAGACCAAGCCACAAGCCTCAGGGTTTCTGGCCTTAGTCTCAGCAAGCACAAGCCAGGAATTTCCCTTTAGGAATCAAAATGAGAATAGCTTTGAGCTTTCTTTCAAAAGTGCATATAAGCCAATTCAAATTAAACGTGGCTTTAAAATCTAGAGACCTCATGCTACAGAGAGGAGGACTCTCTTGAAATGCAATAAATTCGGACTTGGCTGATGCTGAGATACCCAAAGAAATTCACAGCCACCATGAGACTGCTGGACTTAATCACTTCATAACCCACCTCATTTCACAATGCTGTTCTCCTTAGTCATTTCCCAATATATTCTTCCCAACAATCATCTACTCCTTCTCTAGAAGTTCTCTGCCTTTTCAATTATGGTAAGATTCAAGTCTTTTTATTTTCCAGCTAGAAATCTCCATGGTTAACAAGCTACACCACATTCTCAGTCTCTCTACTGAACAGCTCTATTATCTCCTGGCCTTAAAGAGGCCTTGAATACCCCTGAGGAATGCACCTCACCTACAATACTCTCATATAGAGACTGCTTAGTGACCAGAAGTATGGATGGTATCATTAATTTCCATTACTTCTTAAAGACTCCTATTTCTTTTTGACTTTGAATAAAGCCTCTCCTCTTTTGAGATCCATGCAATCTGACCATATTGTCTATTATTTCTGATTACTTGTGTCCCTCATATATCAAGGACGTTAGAACCTAGCTCAACATCCTTTCCCTGCATTCCAAATCCTGACACCATTTTGCAGTGTATTCAATGTCCTGGTGGACCTTCCATCCAATACTTGGTTTTCAGTGAAATTTACTGAACTTTTACTCCATTCAAACCACTAATTCATATGGTCATAAAAAGGATTTATTATTGTTTGTGACTGCTTACCTACTAAGTCTCTGGCCACAAAAAGTCTTTTAACATTTTTAAGTTTATTGAACTCAAGATTAAATCATTGACCTCAACTTGGTATTACAGGTTTATGAAACTTTCTACTTTCACATCATCTGTCAGATGTCTACATCAACAAAAAGAATCTAGAGAATGGCAATATGCCCTTTGCATGTTATTTGAAGACTCATGATGTAATAATGAAATGGTCTTTTTCTCAAGGTGAGTTCATTCCTCAAAATATCTATTTTGCTCCAAACAACAGTATTGGTTTAAACATAAAAGAATAAAAGTGGTGAGTGAGGCTGACAGATATGGCAGAAAATAAGGTGAATATAACAATAGTCACATCAAACATAATTAAAGTTAAATTCATCTAATTAAGAATGAAGACTAATCATCTAAGTCGTTTATAATACATATATTTTTTAAAAATAGAGAATGGACAAGTATTGTCTTTAAAAAGCACTTATTTTTAAAGAAACACTAAAATCAAATGAATTAAATATTCAAATGAAAAAATTAAATACAAATTCAGAGTATTTAAAAAACAAAAATCAGCTGCTAGCACATCACACATATGCATAACAGACACAAACATATAGTTAAGAGGTCCTATAAGCCTACAAGATTCTTTTTGAATAAGGTGATAAAATATATAAATACAGAGAGGAAGAGACAGAGAGAAACAATACGAATGTACCAGGAACAAAAGGAATATAAGAATAAAATATAAAAAGAAAAGGTAAATCATAGTAAGAAAACACTTTAACCAACTTTATGCCCATAAAATGGAAAGATGTGAGATAAATGTGTATCAGTGGGGATAAAATATTATAAAGGAATTATCTATTTCATTATTTATGTGGTATTAAACTATTTAAATTTATCAAAGTATGCCACACATGAAGAGGGAGTAAATAGTATATTGTTCTTCAAAAACCAGGTACTGAAATTAGGCATACTACTACTTTTCATATTGTATAAAATATATATTTGTATCTTTCACAATTTTCTTCATAGTGAAAAGTACTGGAATAGTCAGTTTTTCCATAAAATATTTTTCATAGGGTCATGGTGGCTCTTGCCTAACCCCCATGCCCAAGGTTGGAGGTTCACTTGAGGCTAGGAGTTCAAGATCAGCCTGGGAAGCAGAGTGAGACTCCCATCTTCACCAAAAACATAAAAATTAACTGGGCGTGATGGCATGCACCTGTAGTCCTAGCTACTCAGGAGGCTGAGGTGGGAAGATTGTGCCCAGAAGATTGAGGTTTCAGTGATCTAGGATTGCACCACTGCACTCCAGCCTGGGTGACAGAGTGAGACCCTGTCTCTAAAGAATATAAATAAATATTTTTCATTAAGCAGATTATCTTTTTATTTCTTTTTTGAAATTTAAATTGGTAATCTAAACAGTATGTGTGATACTAAGAATATAACAACTTCAAAATATATATAGTATAATAAATGAATATCTTTTTATATTTTTAATTAAATTGCAAAATTGGTATTTTAAATTTGAATTTCCCTATTATATTGTTAATCTTTCAACAATGGCATATTTGCTTGTTTACAACAAACCTCTTATAGACAATAATCAGATAAGCTAGATAAAACATTAATGAAAACCACTTGTTTGATAACCTTAGAAGGTTATATTTTTATTTTATTTTTTTTTGAGTTGGAGTCTTACTCTGTCACCCAGATTGGAGTACAGTGGCCGCTCCCGGCCACCGCAGCCTCGACCTGCTGGGCTCCGGTGATCCTTCCACCTCAGCCTTATAAGTAGCTTGGAACTACAAGCACGCGCTACCACACCTGGCTACTTTCTTGATTTATTGTGGAGATGAGGTCTCGCCAAGTTGCCTAGGTGGGTCTCGAACCCGCGGGCTCAGGCAATCCACTCACCTCAGCCTCCCAAGGTGCGGGATTACAGGCTGAGCCACTGAGCCCGGCTACCTTAGAAGGTTATTAAGGTAGTCAGTACTTCAGCAAACCAACATACTATGGAAAAGAAAAAAAAAATTGAGTGGTGAGCCTAACAATCAGAATGGATTTTCTTCTTGAGACATTTGCTAATTCTATTTCAGAATTGAGAAGCTGAGAAAATTATCAGAGCTTCCAGGAGACTTACAAAGTTGGGGAGGAAATATTTTTAATTCTAGTCCCATCAAAAAGAAAAGACCTTGGTAAACACCCTGCATTTTAGTCAGTACCTCTGCAAGGCTGCAGAATAAAAGTAAGGGGGAAGAAAAAAAGAAAAGCCTTCACAAATAAAGTAGCTGACCCTCATATCAGCTAAGCATCTGATTGACTTAAGGTAAGTTATCCCAAAACATATTGCTTGATACAAGCAAAAGAGAAATCCTTTCTTGAGAATGATAGTATGATTCAGAGCCTCAAATTATGTCTACCATTGTTTCCATATCGAGTATATAACATATGATTTAAATTTAGAAGGCATATCAGTAGGGAAAACATATGAAATAGACTAACTGGATCTTGATACTGGAGTTGTCAAGCATGGAATTTAAAATAACTGATAAATATTCAATAATTTGGGGGAAGGAGAAAATTTAAAAATTCAATAATTCACAATAAGAGGTAGAATTGTGGCCATGAACTAAAAGCTATTTTTGAAAATCACATAGAAAGGCTTTAAGTCAAAAATATAATAACTAAAATTAAGAGTTCAATAAATTAGATTAACAGCAAATTAAACGAAGATGAAGAGGGAATTGGTGAAATGAAATACATTTGAGCAGAAAATATTTGGAGTGAATATGGAGAATAAAAAAAGGAGAAGCCGGGCTCGGTGGCTCAGTCTGTAATCCCGCGCCTTTGGGAGGCTGAGGTGAGTGGATTGCCTGAGCCTGCGGGTTCGAGACCCGCCTGTGCAGCGAAACCTCATCTCTACAATAACTCAAAAAATCAGCCGGGCATGGTAGCGCATGCCTGTAATTCCGGCTACTCGGAATGCTGACGCGGAACGATCGCCGGAGCCCAGCAGTCGAGGCTGCGGTGGCCGGGAGCG